>NC_052146.1:72655622-72898095 GCF_902713615.1 Scyliorhinus canicula | reverse complement strand
CCCCCCTCCTACACCCCCACCCCAAACACCCCACCAACACCCGCCCCCCCCCCCTCCCTCCCCCCTCCCCCCCCCCCCAACACCCGGCCCCCTCCTCTCCCCCACCAACACCCGCCCCCCTCCTCTCCCCAACCCCACACACCCGCACCCCCCTCCTCTCCCCCTACCCCAACACCCGCCCCCCCTCCTCTCCCCCACCCAACACCCGCCCCCCCTCCTCTCCCCCCCCAACACCCGCCCCCCCCTCCTCTCCCCCCCCAACACCCGCCCCCCCTCAACACCCGCCCCCCCTCAACACCCGCCCCCAGGCTCGCAAACCTTCCGTCGATAAACAGGTCCTTCAGCTGTCTAATGCCCGCTCTATACCATCCCCGAAATCCCCCATCCATGTTCCCCGGGACGAACCTATGGTTCCCCCTTAACGGAGCCTCCATCGAGCCCCCCACTTCTCCCCTATGTCGCCTCCACTGCCCCCAAATCTTGAGGGTAGCCGCCACCACCGGACTCGTGGTATACCTCGTGGGAGGGAGCGGCCACGGCGCCGTTACCAGGGCCCCCAGGCTTGTATCCCCACAGGACGCTCTCTCCATCCGTTTCCATGCTGCCCCCTCCCCCTCCATTAACCCACTTACGCACCATCGACACGTTGGCCGCCCAGTAGTACCCCGAGAGGTTGGGCAACGCCATCCCTACTCCGCTCCAAGAAGACCCTCTTCACCCTCGGGGTGCCATGCGCCCAAACAAATCCCATGATGCTGCTGGTCACCCTTTTAAAAAAGGCCCTAGGGATAAAGATGGGCAAGCACTGGAAGAGGAACAAGAACCTCGGGAGAACCGTCATTTTGACGGATTGCACTCTGCCCGCCAGCGATAGCGGCACCATGTCCCACCTTTTAAATTCCTCCTCCATCTGTTCCACTAGTCTGGTGAAGTTAAGCTCATGAAGAGCCCCCCAACTCCTGGCCACCTGCACCCCCAGGTACCTGAAACTCTTCACTGCCCTCCTGAAGGGGAGCCTCCCAATTCCCTCCTCCTGATCTCCCGGGTGCACTACAAATACCTCGCTCTTTCCTAAGTTCAGCTTATAGCCCGAGAAGCCCCCAAATTCCGCTAACAGTTCCATCACCCCCGGCATTCCCCCCTCTGGGTCCGCCACATATAACAGCAGGTCGTCCGCATACAGCGATACCCGGTGCTCCTCCCCCCCCCGCACCAGACCCCTCCACTTCCCTGACTCCCTCAACGCCATGGCCAGCGGTTCAATCGCCAGTGCAAAGAGCAGGGGGGACAGGGGACACCCCTGCCTGGTCCCACGATAAAGCCTAAAATACTCCGATCTCCTTCCATTTGTGACTACACTCGCCATCGGCGCCGCGTAAAGCAGCCTCACCCATTTGATGAATCCCTCCCCAAATCCAAACCTCTCCAGCACCTCCCATAGGTACCCCCACTCAACTCTATCAAACGCCTTCTCTGCATCCAGCGCCACCACGATCTCCGCCTCCCCCTCCACTGCCGGCATCATGATAACATTGAGCAGTCTCCGCACATTCGTGTTGAGCTGCCGCCCCTTGACAAACCCTGTCTGATCTTCATGAATTACCTCTGGCACACAATCCTCTATCCTGGTAGCCAGGATCTTCGCCAGCAACTTAGCGTCTACGTTAAGGAGTGAAATAGGCCTATATGATCCGCACTGCAAGGGGTCCTTATCCCGTTTTAGGATCAAAGAGATCAGTGCCCGCGACATCGTCGGGGGCAAAGCCCCCCCCTCCCATGCCTCATTGAAAGTTCGCACCAGCAGGGGAACTAGCCAATTTCTGATCCACATCTCTAAATCACCCTCAATCCCCAGCCTCCGTATTTTCTGCAATAGCCGAACGTGGGGAACCTTATCAAACGCTTTACTGAAATCCATATACACCACATCAACTGCTCTACCCTCGTCTACCTGTTCAGTCACCTTCTCAAAGAACTCGATAAGGTTTGTGAGGCATGACCTACCCTTCACAAAACCATGCTGACTATCCCTAATCATATTATTCCTATCTAGATGATTATAAATCGTATCTTTTATAATCCTCACCAAGACCTTACCCACCACAGACATTAGGCTCACCGGCCTATAGTTACCGGGGTTATCTCTACTCCCCTTCTTGAACAAAGGGACCACATTTGCTATCCTCCAGTCCTCTGGCACTATTCCTGTAGCCAATGATGACCTAAAAATCAAAGCCAAAGGCTCAGCAATCTCTTCCCTGGCTTCCCAGAGAATCCTAGGATAAATCCCATCCGGCCCCGGGGACTTATCTATTTTCACCTTGTCCAGAATTGCCAACACTTCTTCCCTACGCACCTCAATGCCATCTATTCTAATAGCCTGGGTCTCAGCATTCTCCTCCGCAATATTATCTTTTTCTTGAGTGAATACTGACGAAAAGTATTCATTTAGTATCTCGCTTATCTCCTCAGCCTCCACACACAACTTCCCACCACTGTCCTTGACTGGCCCTACTCTTACCCTAGTCATTCTTTTATTCCTGACATACCTATAGAAAGCTTTTGGGTTTTCCTTGATCCTACCTGCCAAAGACTTCTCATGTCCCCTCCTTGCTCGTCTCAGCTCTCTCTTTAGATCCTTCCTCGCTTCCTTGTAACTATCAAGCGCCCCAACTGAAACTTCATGCCTCATCTTCACATAGGCCTCCTTCTTCCTCTTAACTTCGGTAGTAGGGAAGATGCTGGAATCTATCATCAAGGAAGAAATAGCGAGGCATCTGGATAGAAATTGTCCCATTGGGCAGACGCAGCATGGGTTCATAAAGGGCAGGTCATGTCTAACTAATGTAGTGGAATTTTTTGAGGACATTACCAGTGCAGTAGATAACGGGGAGCCGATGGATGTGGTATATCTGGATTTCCAGAAAGCTTTTGACAAGGTGCCACACAAAAGGTCGCTGCATAAGATAAAGATGCATGGCATTAAGGGTAAAGTAGTAGCATGGATAGAGGATTGGTTAATTAATAGAAAGCAAAGAGGGGGATTAATGAGTGTTTCTCTGGTTGGCAATCAGTAGCTAGTGGTGTCCCTCAGGGATCCGTGTTGGGCCCACAATTGTTCACAATTTACATAGATGATTTGGAGTTGGGGACCAAGGGCAATGTGTCCAAGTTTGCGGATGACACTAAGGTGAGTGGTAAAGCGAAAAGTGCAGAGGATACTGGAAGTCTGCAGAGGGATTTGGATAGGTTAAGTGAATGGGCTAGGGTCTGGCAGATGGAATACAATGTTGACAAATGTGAGGTTATCCATTTTGGTAGGAATAACAGCAAACGGGATTATTATTTAAACGATAAAATATTAAAGCATGCCGCTGTGCAGAGAGACTTGGGTGCGCTAGTGCATGAGTCACAGAAGGTTGGTTTACAGGTGCAACAGGTGATTAAGAAGGCAAATGGAATATTGTCCTTCATTGCTAGAGGGATGGAGTTTAAGACTAGGGAGGTTATGTTGCAATTGTATAAGGTGCTAGTGAGGCCACACCTGGAGTATTGTGTTCAGTTTTGGTCTCCTTACTTGAGAAAGGACGTACTGGCACTGGAGGGTGTGCAGAGGAGATTCACTAGGTTAATCCCAGAGCTGAAGGGGTTGGATTATGAGGAGAGGTTGAGTAGACTGGGACTGTACTCGTTGGAATTTAGAAGGATGAGGGGGGATCTTATAGAAACATTTAAAATTATGAAGGGAATAGATAGGATAGATGCGGGAAGGTTGTTTCCACTGGCGGGTGAAAGCAGAACTAGGGGACATAGCCTCAAAATAAGGGGAAGTAGATTTAGGACTGAGTTTAGGAGGAACTTCTTCACCCAAAGGGTTGTGAATCTATGGAATTCCTTGCCCAGTGAAGCAGTTGAGGTTGCTTCATTACATGTTTTTAAGGTAAAGATAGATAGTTTTTTGAAGAATAAAGAGATTAAGGGTTATGGTGTTCGGGCCGGAAAGTGGAGCTGAGTCCACAAAAGATCAGCCATGATCTCATTGAATGGCGGAGCAGGCTCGAGGGGCCAGATGGCCTACTCCTGCTCCTAGTTCTTATGTTCTTATGTTCAGGTAGCATAAGCTGCTTCCTTGATGTATGCTCTGACAAAGGAAGGTTCAGACTTGGAGATAGGTTCAACACATTTATTGAACAGTTAACAATTCTCCTACTGGAGTTTGACCCACCTGCTAATCTTGCTATAGTAACTCAATCTAACTAACCAGTCTGCTCTAAGCCATGCGGTGGGTATGATGCTTCTGATCTGCCCCTGTGCCTCTCCCCGAGTGTCACCTGTGGAAAAGAGAAAGAGCATGTGTGCCCTGTCCTTTTCTATGGGTTGCCCCCATGTGGTAGTGTCACCACTGGGTGTCTTGACTGCCCATTGGTCATGTCCTATCTTACTGACCTATTGGTTGAATGTCTGTGTGTCATGATGTCTCTGGTGCTCCTCTCGTGTTTATTTAGTCTTAGTGTATCTACATTAACCCCTTGTGTATTTACAGTGATGCATATCACCACAGAGGCAATTCAGCCCATCGTATCCATGCCAGCTGACAACCACTCCTCCAATCTTTTCTGCACCCTCTCTAAATAACTTTACATCCTTCCTAAAAAGTGCGATGCCCAGAACTGAGTAAAATACTCTAGTTTTGTTTGAATCATAAAAGGACTACAGCACAGAAAGAGTTCATCGACCCGTCTTTTCCATGATGTGGAACAGTCGGGGAACACTTCAGCAGTCAAGGGATTCAGCCTCTGATCTCTGGGTAAGCGTTCTCCAAGGCGGCCTTCAGGACGCGCGACAACGCAGAATCGCTGAGCAGAAACTTATAGCCAAGTTCCGCACACATGAGTACGGCCTCAACCGAGACCTGGGATTCATGTTGCATTACATTCATCCCCCACCATCTGGCCTGGGTTTGCAAAATCCTACCAACTGTCCTGGTTTTAGACAATTCACGCCTCTTTAACCTGGGATTACCTCTATCTCTGCATCTGTAAAGATTTAATTACCTGCTAATGCTCACATTCTAAGCATTGTCTGGCATCTTCGATTTTGTCGATATATATGTTTCTGGAACATACCCCTTCATTCACCTGAGGAAGGAGCAGTGCTCCGAAAGCTAGTGTTTGAAACAAAGTTGTTTGACTTTAAACTGCTGTTGTAAGACTTCTTACTGTGCTCACTCCAGTCCAACGCCAGCATCTCCACATGTTCACTTCCACCAGTGATAAGAGGCCAGTTTCTGCTTATTGTCAGTCATAAGTGACTATTTCTTCTTTGGGTCTCCCACCCCGTTGTGTTATTCGGTGCTGTCGCAGCCTCCAGCGCCAGTCTGCAACGAATGAGCCACCGGCTCCGGCCATGGTTACCATGGAAACAGGCCCACCCGCTTTCAACCGTCCGCTTCACGCCAGCGCCCGGAACCGGAAGTGTTGTCACGTTTCGTAGGAAGGGCGCCGGGTGTCATGGCGACAGCCTGAGGGGGAGGTGGCTGTGTTGTCGTGCGTGAGGTTAGCACCATGAAGACGGTGCTGATGGTGGCCGAGAAACCGTCTCTGGCTCAGTCCATTGCGAAGATCCTGTCACGGGGTGAGTGAGCCCGGCCTGACCCGACAGTAACCGGGCTCAGGTTCTCTGAGGCCCGCTGAGCGGGGGCTTAGCTTCAGCATTGGCTCTGCGGCTGTGAAGTGGGCAGGAAGTTGGCGATCTCCCTTCATTTACAAAGTGATTCAGTGCATCGTGCGGACAAGTCAAAGCGCATTGGTGCCAACTTAGAGGGCGTTGTAAAGCTTGGGTTGGTCCCTGTAGTGATGATGCTGGCTGGCGTGGCGGATAGATTTCAGGAGCAGCGTTTGAGATGAGCGGCCAGAAATCTGCTTTTGACAGTTGAGGATAAATTTAGCCAGCACGTTGGGAGAATTCTAACTTGATATATCAAAGCTTTGACAGCCTTCTTCCTAAACATTTAATTGCAACCTGAATGGAGTCAACAGATATCTCCAGCAGTACAAATGTCAGTAAACTGAACCATTGACTAGAAACTTAACCAGCCATATAAATGCGGTGGTTGCAAGAGTAGGTTGTGTAGCGAGTGATTCACTCCTGACTCCCCAAAGCTTGACCACCATCTACAAGGCACAAGTCGGGTGTGCGATGGCATTCACATGCCTGAATTGAATATTGTTGGCTTTGATAAAGAGTCATCCAAACTCAACGTTAGCTCCCTTCTCTCTCCACACATGCTGTCTGACCTGCTGAGATTGTCCAGTGATTTCTGTTTTTGTTTCAGATTCCAGCATCCACAGTAATTTGCTTTTATCTTTGTGAATATAATTGGAGCTGGACTCAAGCTTGACACCATCAGGACAAAGCAGCCTGCTTGTCCACATATACCTTAAATGTTAACTCCCTCCATCACCGGCACACTGACCGCAGAGTGCTCTGTCTGCAAGATTTAAGGCAGCACGGTAGCATGGTGGTTAGCATAAATGCTTCACAGCTCCAGGGCCCCAGGTTCGATTCCCGGCTGGGTCACTGTCTGTGCGGAGTCTGCACGTCCTCCCCGTGTGTGCGTGGGTTTCCTCCGGGTGCTCCGGTTTCCTCCCACAGTCCAAAGATGTGCGGGTTAGGTGGATTGGCCATGCTAAATTGCCCGTAGTGTCCTAAAAAAAGTAAGGTTAAGGAGCGGTTGTTAGGTTACGGGTATAGGGTGGATATGTGAGTTTGAGTAGGGCGATCATGGTTCGGCACAACATTGAGGGCCGAAGGGCCTGTTCTGTGCTGTACTGTTCTATGTTCTATGTTCTATACACTGTAGCAACTCACCAAGGCTACTTTGACAACATCTCTGGAACACTACCACCTAGAAGGACAATGGCAGTAGATACATTGGGATACTACCACTGAGGTTCTCTTCCAAATTTCACACTATTTTGACTTGGAACTATATTGCTGTTCCTACGTTGCCACAGGATCAAAATCCTGAAACTCCCTCCTTAACAGCACTATGGTTTAACTGCACTATATGGACTGCAGTATTTCAAGAAGGTGACTCACCATCACCATCTCAAAGGCAACGAAGGATGGGAAAAGAATGTTGGCCGTACCAGCAAGTCTTCGATCCCACGAGCCAATAAAATATCATGCGTTTATCGTGGACTTTATCATAGAAATGATCCACAGATGCTTCACAAAAGGTATGGGGTTAGTGATGAAAAATAAAGACAGATGCAGAGTCATACAGGGGAATTTAGCAAAGATAGTTTTGAGAAGGTTGTTTAAGGAATCATTGAGTTTTACAGTACAGAAAAGGGCCTTCAGCCCATCATGTCTGTGCCGGCCATCAAACATCTATCTATTCTAATCCAATTAAACTTGTATGCTATGGCGTTTCAAGTGCTCATTTAAATATTTAAATGTTGTGAGGGTTCCTGCATTTACCATCCTTTCAGCCAGCAGATTCCAGATTCCCACCACCCTTTGGGTGAAAATTTTTTCCTAAAATCCCCTCTAAATCTCTTGACCGTTATCGTAAATCTATGGCTTCCTGATTATTGACCCCTAAATTATGGGGAAAAATCCTTATCTACCTGATCTATGACCACACCTCATTCAGGAACCCCTTCGCCTTCTCTGCTCTAAGGAGAATAACTCCAGCCTAATCAGCCTCCCTTCATAGCTGAATCTCTCCATCCCAGGCAACATCCCGGTGAATCTTGTCATAGCATTTCTAGCGCAATCACATCCTTCCTATAGTATGGTGACCAGAATGCACACACTACTCTAGCTGTGGCCTAATGAGCATTTTATACAGCTCCATCATAACATCCTTGCTCTTCTATTATATGCATTGGCTTCTGTAGGCAAGTATACCATATACCTTTATAATCAACTTATCTACCTGTGCTACTGCCTTTAGGAACCTATGGATATGCACCCTCAAAGTCAATTTGGTCCTCTGTATTTCCTAACGTTCATTGTGTATTCCATTGCCTTGTTTGTCCTGCCAAAATGCATCACCTCGCACCTTTCGGGGTTAAATTCCATTTGCCACTGTTCTGCTCATCTGACCAGCCCATCTATATTGCCCTGTAATCTCCTCGCTATTTATCACACCACCACTTTTTAATGTCATCTGTGAATTTACCGATAATACCCCACATTCCCATCTAGATCATTAATGTACAGTACAAACAGCAGGGGACCCAGCACTGATTCCTGTGGTACACCACTGGACACAGGCTTCCAGTCACAAAAATAACCTTCGACCATCACCCTGTGCCTCCTGCCACTGATCCTGAACTAATTTGCCAAATTGCCCTGGATCCCATGGATTCTTACCTCCTTGATCAGCAACCCATGCGAGACCTTTTCAAAAGCCTTATTGAAGTCTATATAGACTACGTCAACTGCACGGCCCTTATCTGCACACCTAGTCACCTCCTCACAAAATTCAATCAAATTTGTTAGACATGATCTCCCCATGACAAAGCCATTCTGACTGTCCTTGAATGATTCCAAGTAGAGATTCATTCTGTCCATCAGAACCTTTTCCAATATTTTCCCTACCACTGGCTTGTAATTACTTTGTTTTTCCCTACTTCCCTTCTTGAATAATGGTACCACCTTAGCTGTGGCAATAGAGGATTTGAAAATTAATATTGGCATCCCTGCAATCTCCTCTCTTGCCGCACACAGCAGCCTTGAATACATCTCATCTGGCCTGGGGATTTATGCACTTTTTAGCTGCTAAAACTGCTAACATCTCCTCCTTCACAATGCTAATTATATCACACTTCCCCTCCCTGCTTTCTATATCTTCTCCATAGTGAACACAGATGTGAAATGCTCATTTAACACCTCGCCTACACACTTCAGCTCGACACACGGGTTGTCACTTTGGTCCCTAATGGACCCTTCTCATTCCCTGGTTACCTTCTTGCCCGTAATATATTTATAAAATATATAGTAATTTTCCTTTATTTTGCCTGCCAGTGTTTCTTCATGCCCCCTCTTCATTCTTGAGCATCCCCCTGCACTTTCTATACTCCTCTAAAGCATCCACTGTTTTCAGCCCCTTGCTTGTGCCATAAGCCTTTCTTTTTTCCTTATCCAACCCTTATCCTATTTCCCTTGACATCCAGGGCTCTCTGGACATTTTAGTCCCATCCTTTACAGGAATGTGATGGCTTTGTACTCTCTATTTCCTTTTTGAATGACTCCCACTGCTCTGATGTGGATGTTCCTACAAGTAGCTTGTCCCAGTCCTTTTTGGCCAGATCCTGTCTTGTCGGCCTTTCCCCAATTCAGAACCTTTATTTCCAATCCACCTTTGTCATTTTCCATAACTACCGTAAATCATACTGAGCTATGGTCACTATCACCAAAATGCTCCTCGACTGACACTTCTATCACCTGCCCAGCATTATTTCCTAAAACTAGGTCAAGTACCGCATTCTCTCTTGGAGGACTTTCTACACGCTGGTTCAAAAAGCTCTCCTGGATGCACTTTTAAGAATTTTGCCCCCTCTAAGCCTTTCACAAGCTGCTTATCCCAATTAATATTGGGGAAGTTGAAAGCCCGTACCATTATTATCCTATTGTTTTTACACTTCTCTGAGATTTGCCTACATATCTGCTCTTGGATTGCTCCCTGACTGTTTGGGGGGGGGGGGGGGGGGGGGGGCTATAGTACACTCCAAGCAACGTGACTGCCCCCCTTTTTGTTTTAAAGTTCCATCCAAATGGCCTCAGTTGAGGAGCCTGCTAAGATATCATCTCACCTCACTGCAGTATTGGCTCCTTGATCAATATTGCGCCACCACCTCCTCTTACACCCCCTCCCCGTCTCGCCCGAAGATTTTATACATTGGAATATTGAGCTGCCAGTTCTGCCCCTCCCTCATGTCTCTCTGATAGCAATAATATCATACTCTTGTGTGTTAATTAATGCCCTCAATTCGTCGGCCTTACCTTGCGAAATAAATGCCAGCTGGCATTGACATAGTCTCATGTGCCTTAACATATCTATCTTTGCTCTGCTTTTGAGACAGATTCAGCTTTTCTTCTATATTTAGCTGTGCATGACCTCCTACTGTACTTCCACTCTACAACCCATCCTGTTGCCAAATTAGCTTAAACGCCCCCAACAGCACTAGCAAACCTCCCCATAAGGCGGAGGGAAAAGGTTGAGAAGTGGAGCTATTTTCAATTAGTACTATCGCAGAGGTCAGAAATCTCTATGACTCATTACAGGGCAAAGGGAGGGACATATCATGGAAGGACATAGTCAGAGAATTGAAAGCTGTGGGAGAGGAAAGAAGGCTGGATGGGACTGTGGAAGGATTTGGAGATGGAAATTTTTAAAATCCGTATTGGTAAATAGATGCTCAGCAAGTATGGAAATAACTGCAAGAGAAACTTGTGAAGGGCAGGAAACTGGCAGTTGAGCTTTGGACTTGTCACCTCAAACTTTTGAAAGGATTGAATTGAAGGCTGACAAGGAGAATTCTAGAAGAGAGGTAACAAGTGTGGGGAATGTTTCCGATGTGGTGAGGCTGAGGGACAGATGGAGGTGGAAGTACGCAATGTTAGGATATAGAGTTTAAAGCTCTGCTTCTGGATGAATAGGACCACACAATCTAATTCAGCCATTTTGGTGCATTCTGCAAATCTCATCTGGGAGAGCACAAGGGTTTATCCTAAATTATTTTATTACTCACACGGTATCAGGCATTATCTAGGTTATTTAATTTTAAACTGTTTAAAAACTATAGCAGTTTTTAACCGCTCTGAAGTATAAACAGAAGGATTTGGGGGAAAGTGTGGATGGGCAGCCCATCTAAATTTAATCTTGCATTCAAGAAAAAATCTGAAGCTAGTAACTGAAAATGGAAACATTGAACTTAAAGCTTTGAAACATTTTTTAAAATGTATTTACGGGATGCGGACATCGCTAGCTAGGCCAGCATTTATTGCCCATCTCTAGTTGCCCTTTGGAAGGTGGGGATGAGAAGGTGGCCTTCTTGAATCGCTGCAGTCCTTGAGGGGTAGGTGCACCCACAATGCTTTTAGAGGGGGAATTCCAGAATTTTAACCCAGCGGCAGTGAAGGAACGGCAAAAATGTCCAAGTCAGGGTGGTGAGTGACTTGGAGAAGAACCTCCAGATAGTGGTATTCCCAGGCAGCTGTTGCTCTTGTCCTTCTAGATGGTAGTGTGCGTGGGTTTGGAAGGTGCTGCCTAAGGAACCTTGGTGAGTTCCTGCAGTGCATCTTGTAGATGGTACACACGGCTGCCACTGTTCGTCGGTGGTGGAGGGATTGAATGTTTTTTGTGGGAGGGATAGCTGCTTTGTCCTGAATGGTGTCGAGCTTCTTGAGTGTTGGAGCTACACTCCTCCAGGCAAGTGGAAAGTATTCCATTACACTTCTGACTCATCCCTTGTGGATGGTGGACAGACTTTTTTTTGGGGGGGGGGGGGGGAAGAAATCTGGAACTGAGTTACTCAGTTTCTAAGCAGTGGTCACATCAGGTTGTTAATAGTAGGGATTCAGCATTGGTAATGCCATTGAATGTCATGGGGTGATGGTTAGATCCTCTGTTATTGGGAATGGTAATTGCCTAGCACTTGTGAGGTGTGGATGTTACTGTCCACTTTGTCAGCCCAAGCCTGGATATTGTCCAGGTCTTATTGCATTTGGAAATGGACTTCTTCATTATCTGAGGAGACGCAAATGGTGCTGAACATTGTGCAGTCATCTGTGAACATCCCCACTTCGGACCTTATGATGGAAGCAAGGTTATTGATGAAGCAGCTGAAGATGACTGGTCCAAGGATACTACCCATATAAACTCCTGCAGAGATGACCTGGAGCTGAGACTACCACTACCATCTTCTTTCGTGCCAGATATGACTCCAACCAGTGGAGGGTTTACTCCTGGTTCCTTGTACCCAGTTTTGCTCGGGCTCCTTAATGCCATACTCGGCCATGCAGCCTTAATGTCAAGGGAAGTCGCTCTGACTTCACCTCTGGCATTCAGCTCTTTTGTCTATGTTTGAACCAAGGCTGTCAGGAGGTTAGGAGCTGAGTGACCCTGGCGAAACCTAAAATGAGCATCCGTGAGCGTTTTGTTCGGATCCCGGATGAGAACCCAACTATTTACAATTTGTAAAAGTGTGATGAAAGGTTACTGCACCACAGGAGTGGGATAAAAATGACCTTGGGCGGCACGGTGGCACAGTGGTTAACACTGCTGCTTCACGGTGCCTGCGAACCAAATTCAATTCTGGCCTTGGGTGACTGTGCGGAGTTTGCACTTTCTCCCTGTGTTTGCGTGGGCTTCCTCCTGGTGCTCCTGAACCATCAATCCAAAGATGTGAAGGTTAGGTGGATTGACGATGCTAAAAGATTGCCCCTTAGTGTCCAAAGATTTGCAAGTTAGGTGGAGTTATGGAGATAGGCAGGGGAGTGGTCCTATGTCAGGTGCTCTTTCAGAGGGTTGGTGCAGACTCCATAGGCCGAATGGCCTCCTGCACTGTAGGAATTCTATTCTATGATTAAATAGGTATCTTTTACATTCAAACAAACACATTTATACACAAAATAAATACCTTTACAGTTAACAGTTACAACAGTTCTTAAGTAAAGAAAGAAACTTTAACTTCCTTCCTAAACTTGCCACTATATTTTAATTAAGCAGTACCAATTATCAACCAGATTTGTACTTTCCTCTGTGCAGGATCTTTGGAGAGAGAACCTTTCAGGACCAAAACTGAAACACTTCTGTTCAGATTAAAGTCCTAGGAAGAACTAGTTTTTTTTCCAGACAGTCCTAGCTCTTCCCCTCAGTAATATCATCTGTACCCAAAGCATAAGGCATCCTTGTGTCTCTTCCCACAAGATGCCCCATGACCTGTTTAGTCAGGACCAAACATAATACCCCACATAAATTATCTACCACGGTTGTCCTTCAAATGTAAACAATATTCAATTTCCTAGTTAGCTAAGTAAATGATTCTCAAATCTATTAGCAAAACACTGCAAAATAAATGATTACCTCATTTTTATGACCCCTTGATCACCACTTTAGCAAACATACTGTCTGTATGCATCTTAACCCAGTTTTCAATTACTGCAGAAAATTTAAAATACGACAATTTCTTACATTCATCACAAGGTTATTGCTGAATAAGTTCCGCTTGATAATGTTGTTGATGACCCCTTCCATCACTTTACTGTTAATCAAGAGTAGACTGATGGGACGCTAATTGGCCAGGTTGGATTTGTTTCTTGTGTACGGGACATACCTGGGCAATTTTTCACATTGCCGGATTGTTGTACTGGAACAGCTTGGCTAGGAGCGCGACAACTTGGAGTACAAGTTTTCAGGACTATTGTAGTAAAGAAGGCATTACGAAAATGTGACTACTCTGTGTGGCTGGATGACTGAACAGTTTCACTTGGAAGAGAATTAGTAGTTATATTTTCTTGCTTCCTATGAATTTTTTCTACAATGAAAACCTTTTGATAGTGCACCAGTAAGATGATATGGAACTTAAGTTTAAAGCTATTGTGGCTGCATCATGGTGAAATCGCGATAATCGAAATAAGTAACGAGACGTATAAAATCATAGGTTACAGCTATTCTCAATTCCCCCATCTTTCTGCAACCCTGCATTTTTTAAAGTCTTCAGGTATTTGTTGATTAAAAGTCACAATTATTGCTGCTATCACTACCCACTTGGGCTGTTATTCCAGATTCTAACTGCACCCTGTATAAGAACATTTTTCCTCATGTCATCCTTGGTTATTTTTCCAATCACTTTAAATCTGTGACCTTTAGTTTTCAACCCAGTCAGCGAAGAGAACTGTTTCTATCTACTCATAATTTTGAACACCTCCGTGAAATGAAATGAAAATGAAAATCGCTTATTGTCACGAGTAGACTTCAATGAAGTTACTGTGAAAAGCTCCTAGTCGCCACATTCCGGCGCCTGTTCGGGGAGGCTGATACGGGAATTGCTGCTGGCCTGCCTTGGTCTGCTTTAAAAGCCAGTGATTTAGCCCAGTGTGCTAAACCAGCCCCTAAGTCTGCCCCAGTTCCTCCAATCTATTATTTTAACTGAAGTCCCCCATCTCTGGAACCATGAAATCGTTTCTGCACCCTCTCTAAAGTCTTTACATCCTTTCCAAATTATGATGCCCAGAATTAGATGCAATCTTCCAGTGTTTTAGAAAGGTTCATTATAACTGCCTCACTTTTGTAGTCTGAGCCCCTTTTTCTTTAAGGAACCCAGGACCTCGTAAGCTTTTTAAAAAAAAAAAATCTGCCCTGTCACCATCAATGTTTTGTACATAGGCGTGCTCCCTGTTTCTCTGTTCCTGTACAAAGGAAATTAAAGCACAGGAACAGGCCCTTTGGCCCTCCAAGCCTGCACTGACCATGCTGCCCGTCTGAACTAAAACCTCCTATCCTTCCGGAGACCATATCCCTCTACTCTCATCCTTTTCATGTATTTTTCAAGATGCCCCTTAAAAGTCACTATTACTTTTGCTTCCATAATCCCCAGCAGTGACTTACAGACTCCCACCACCCTCTGTGTAAAGGATTTGCCTCGTACATCTCCTTTAAACCTTGCCCCTCGCATCTTAAACCTATGCCCCTCGTATTTGACACCTCCACCCTGGGAAAAAGCTTCTGCTACCTTTAGAATTGCACTCTATATTGCCTTTCATCGTTCTTCCTACCACACTTTACTGCATTCAACTTCATCAGCCATGTATGTCCGATTATCGACCAATCTGTCTGTCTTGAAGTCTATCACTATCCTCAGCATAGTTCATAATACTTCAAGTTTTGAGTCGTATGAAATTTTGCCCTATACATCAAAGTTTAGGTCATTAATATAGATCAAGAAAAGCAGTGGTTTTAGTAAAGACCACCACTACATCTTCTTCCAGTCTGAAAAGCAACCGTTTTACCACTACTCTCTTTCCTGTCACTCAGCCAACTTTGTATCCATGTCACCACTAAACTTTTTATTCCATGAGGCTCAACTTTGCGGACAAGTCGATTAGGTAGAACTTTGTCAAACACCTTTTGGAAGTCTATATATGCCACATCAACAGAAATACCTTCATTAACCATCTCTGTAACCTTAACAAAAAACTCGATCAGTTAGGTAAACACAACTTGCCTTTATAAATCTGTGCTGGCATTCATTAATTACTCTTGTACAAGTGACTGTTAGTCTTGGATTATCGTTTTTAAAACACTTTTTAATTATTTATGTTAAACAGACTTCCTTGTAGTGATGGACTTGTCCTTATATACATTTTTGAGCAGGTGTAGCATTTGCAGTTCTTCAATCTCCTGGTGCTTTTATCTAAAAAAGGATTTGAAGAATATCACCAGTTCTTCGGCAATTTCAGCCCTACTCGGAATCCTTGGATGCAACCATCAGGTCAACTTTTAAGTACAGCCAACATTTCTAATGCCTCTTTATCAATTTAACCCATCAGTATTTCATTTACCTCCTATTTCCCTATGCCAGCATAATCTTCCTTGGTAAGATGCAAGTATTAATTTCGTACCCCAGCTATGTCCTCTGTCTCCATGCATAGATCTCCTTTTTCATCTTCAGTTGGCCTCATATCTCCTCTCACTACCATTTTATTATTTATTTGCCTATAGAAAACATTTGGATTTACCTTTGTAAGTTGCCAATCACTACTTATACCCCCTCTTTGCCTCTTTTGTTTCCTTTACCTCTGCCCTGCTGAATTTTCTTTATTCAGCTTGGTTTTCACTTATGTTATCAATCTGACATCTGTCACCTTTTTTGCTTCCATTTTACTTTCTCTCTCGCGTGTCTGACTTTGCTTGCCCCTCCTTCCCCTTTCTGACAATGCACTTCACCTGTTCCCAAACCGTCTCTTTAAAGGTAGCCCATTGTTCTGTTACAGCTTTGCCTGACAATCTTTGATTCCAATTTATCCTGCACAGGTCATTCTCAACCCATTGAATAGTTGGCCATCTTCCAATTAATTACTTTTACTCTAGATTAATCCTTTTACTTTTCCATTGTTTTTTGTTGTTGATTTTTTCAAAATTCCAATTAAGGGGCAGTATAGCATAGCCAATCCACCTGCCCTGCACATCTTTGGGTTATGGGGGATGAGACCCATGCAGACAAGGGGAGAATGTGCAAAGTCAACATGGACAGTGACTGGGGCCGGGATCGAACCGGGTCCTCGGCGCCATGAGGCATCCGTGCTAACCATTGTGTCATCATGCTGTCCGTATTTTTCCGTTGTTACTCTACGTGTTACGGTATATGATCATAGTTCCTTAAATGACCCCCCAAATGACACTTGGTCCACTTGACTTGCCTCATTTATCGGTATTTTCATTATGTCAGATATGTACTGATCAAGAAATTCTCCTGGAAACACTTGCGAAACGCTCCTCTGCCTCTTCCCTATTTGCTATCCCAGTTTATAATCTAATTAAAATTGCCCACAAACATTACAGTTCTCACACCTCTAATTTCCCTATCTTTCCCCTAATGGATGACCTATAGAATACATCCAGTCGTGTAATGGCACTTGTTGTTTCTTAACTCTAACAAGAAAATTTCTGTCCTTGCTCCCTTCAGGACATCCTCTTTCCAACACTAATATTCTCCTTGATCAGTACTGACAGCCTCCCTATCTTTACTGAGCCCTATATTCAAGGATGTTTAGTACATAGTCCTGCCCTTTTTGAACCTGATCTTTGTTATCACCACAACAACATATTTATATGTGGCTACCTGTGCTTGCAGCTCACCAACCTTAATTACCACACTGTTTATTTCACGTATAATGATGAGAGTTGGTCATCAGTAGCTGCACTAATGATGAAGTGATTAAAATCTGGAATGCACAAGAGGCCAGTTTTGAAGGAACTCGTGTAACAGATAGGGAGGGGCATGGGCTTGGAGGGATTTGAAAAGAAGGATGAGAATTTCAGAATCAAGGCTTTGCTTAACTAGGAGCCAGTGTAGGTTAGTGAGCAATGTAGGTGGATGGCATTTGGTGCAACTTGCTACAGGTGGCAGAATTCCAGATGCATTTAGGTTTGAGGCTTGGGAGACTGACGAGGAGTATCTTGGAATAGTCAAAAAAACAGGTAATAGAATAATGGAGCTCTAATTTAACTTTCTCAAAACCCAATTGGGCCAATAGAATCAGATCATTATGTACAGAATGAGACCATGTGACCTATCAAATCTACCCAAGTTATTTTGAGGAGCAGTCTAGTTATCCTGCTCCCCTGCTCTTTCCCTGTATTCCTGAACATTTTTTTCTCCTTCAAGTATTCTTCATTCCTTTTGAAAGTTGCTGTATCGGAATGCATTCCAAATCTCAACTAAGTTTTTCCGTACAATTTTCTTTCCCGGTCCCCTTTTAATTTTGCATGCTCAAGTTATCAATATGCAGACATTGGAAACAACCCCCACCTTCCCTGCCAGCTTCTCTGGCCTATTCACGTGATTGTAATCCCTCGTCTCCAGAACCATTCCAGTAAATGTCTTTGGTATCCTCTCCACAATGTTTAATGCTTTCCCAAAGTGTGTTGCCCATAATTGGACAAGATACTCCAGCTGTGGATGCAGTACTCTTTTTGTTTGCAGAGTTCAGCTTAACTTTCTGGCTTCTGAGCCCCTACTTCTACATATAAAACCCAGGATCTTGTAAGCTTTTATTGATTGCTTTATTAATCTGATCTACCATCTTCAGAGATTTATCCACAAACACAGACAGATCTAAATTGTATCTTGTAGTTTGTATTGTTTCTTATTCTTCCCATTAAAATGTGTCCCCCAAATTCTTTTGCTTTGAATTTCACCTGCCCATCCCACCAGCCTGTGCATCTCTTCCTCGCTGATTACTATATTTCAAATGTTTGTGTCATCTGCAAATTTCTAAATTGTATCCTGCATTGCCATGTCTAAGTAATTTACATATCGAAAAAAAAGCAGTGGTCCTAATGCTGAACCTTGGGGAATTCCACTCTGTACAGTTGGAAAAAATAGCCATTCAGCATAACTCTGTTTTCTATTCTTTAGTTAGTTTTGAATTTGTGCTGCTACTGCCCTTTTTATAAAACAGACTTTCATTTTGCTAACAAACCTATTTATGGTGTTTTGATCAAATGCTTTTTGAAAGTCCGTGTGCATATCCACCTGTTACCTTATCAAAAAAGCCTATCAAATTAGTCAAACAAGAATCATTGCTTCTGAGAGAGGAGGGCCAAAGAACAAAAAATCTGTTTAAGATTAGAATGAAGAACAGTTTATATACCTGGTAGCAGGTTAATGATCCCATACAAAGTGGGCTTTCTGTTGCTTCTGCAACATGCAGGACTAAATGTCTTTGAGATCTGACATAGCATGATGGACCAAATGGCCTCCTTCTGTACTGTAACATGTTATGAATCTATGTGGAAACCATCCAAAGAATAGAAAGCTGCGTACAGCAGTGGAATTCTAACCTTAAGGAAAGACATGGTTACCCTCACAGTACAGACTCTGCAGGTTCCAGAGAATTTGATGAATTTGCAAAAGGTTCTGGTAAATGTTTTGTTTATCCTTAGTGTTTTTACATACAGGAGTACCACTTGTGAATTAGACCAGTAAACGTCTCATTTTCCATTTGCGCAAGTGTATTTAAGTTACTACGCACATTATAGCAGGGGCTGGTTTAGCACAGTGGGCTAAACAGCTGGATTGTAAGGCAGAACAAGGCCAGCAGCGCGGGTTCAATTTCCGTACCGGCCTCCCTGAACAGGCGCCGGAATGTGGCGACTAGGGGCTTTTCATAGTAACTTCATTGAAGCCTACTTGTGACAATAAACTATTATTATTATTATTATCATTATGATCATTAATGGTTCCTGGACAATTTTAATTGTCATTCATGATAGTTGATGGGTGATGTTGAGGCAGTAGTGAGCTTTTGGGACCACTGCTAAGTTAGTCATTATCCCTCAAGCGAAGAATAATTAATGAGAGTTGGATTTGTTATGGTGATTTACACTTGTCCAGTGGGGCAACAACAAGAAACAGTTGTTCCTGTGAAATATTATATTAATTTTTCAACTCCTATTCCTTTCGAAAGTTGAGCAAGAGGGAAAAGAATGCTTTACTACCCAAGAACCACAGGATGTTTTCTGATGATGTGGTTGTTTAGGAGTAGGCATATATGAGGACCTGAGGCGTGAGATTTCAGTGTATTATAAAATGCTTCCCACAAGTACTTCAATGCGTCTTCACTAGACTGTGAAGTATCATCCTGAAATCCGTCCCTATGCCCTAAATGAATCTTCGAGCCATCAAGACCCGCAAGGTTCCAGGTTTAATCCCCATTCTGTTGTCAGTTAGTGGATCCCAGTGAAGCAGTTGTGAAGTTGTCTCAATCTACATTCTTAAATTGGGAGTGGAAAATTACAGTTTGTATAAAAACTGGAGTATTTACCTAAAACCTTGATTCTCCTTGTCTGTTATGAGACACAATTTGATCTGCAGCATAATGGATTTTAAAAGTATTTTTTTATAAACATTTTATTGAATTATCGAATTTAAACAGTAATATACATAGACCCCAAAATATACACACAATATAACTTTCATAAACAACTAAATAAAATTTAAAAACCAACAACCAAAACAAAATTAGGGAGGCAGTTAAGAATGCAATTGATACAGGAATCCCTATTACTCACCTATTTCCCCCTAACCCTCTAACGTGTCCAGATCTTTAAAGACAGAAATTAATAGCCACCATCTCTGGTAGAACTTCCCCACCGAGCCTCTGATGGGATACTTGACTTTCTCCAGATGCAAGAACAATATCAAACCTTCCATCCAGGCAGATGCCTTGGATGGTGAGGGAGAGCTCCAGTTGAGTAATATTCACCTCCTGCCTATTAAGGAAGTGAAGGCAAAAACATCCGGGGCAGAGAATCCCTAGGGGGGTGCGAGAATCGGCTTCCCCATTCTCCGACGCCGTTTTTCGTGTGCCCGCAAGGTCACCGTCACGCCGGTCGGGTGCCGTTGACAGCGCCCCTCCAGTGATTCTCTGGGCCCGATGGGCTGAGTGGCCAAAGAGTTTGGCCGAGTCCCGCTGGCGTGGATTACTCGACTCCCACATGGTGGGACCTGGAAGGTGAGTGTGCGGGGGCTGTCCTGGAGGGGGGGGCGTGGGGGGATCTGACCCCAGTGAGACGGGGGGGGGGGGGGGGGGGGGGGGTGTGGCCCCCCCATGGTGGCCTGGCCCGCGATCGAGGCCTACCGATCGGCCAGCGGGCTGATTCCGTGGGGGCCTACTTTACTCCGCCCCGGGCCCCTATAGGGCTCCACCATATTGCCCGGGGCCAGTGCGAAGAAGGGAACCCCCGCACATGCGCCGAAATACGCCACCCATTCCACGCATGTGCGGGCCGTTCCACGCCGCTGGAGCTGCGGGGACCACTCTGCCGCCACCCTAGCCTGCTAGGAAGGTGAGAATTCCTCACTTTCGGGGGCCGTTGACGCCGGAGTCATTGGCGCCGGTTTTAACGCCGGCGAGGGGACATAGCCCCATTATTAGAGAATCCATCCCGGGGACTCTGAAACCCCAAATATTGCAACCAGCAAGCAAGGTTCTAGGATTGTCGGCAAAATCTTGGATATTGTGTCGAAAAAGGAGACCAAGTATCCAGCAAGCTTAGGCCAAGCCCAAAGCGTATGCTTGTGGTTAGTGGGTGTAAGTGAACAGTGGTCACACTTGTTCTCCACGCTTTGAAAGAATCCACTCATCCCTGCCTTTGTCCAGTGCATTCTATGTAGCACATTAAGACCATAAGACAAAGGAGCAGAATAAGGCCACTCGGCCCATCAAGTCTGCTCTGCCATTCAATCATCACTGGTATTTTTCTCATGCCCGTTCTCCTGGCACAGTTCAAGTCTCCCAGAATCATCCGATGAGAGTCTAAATCGGGGAGGGTGTTCACCCGGGAGATTATGAAGTTTGGGTCATCCCAATTGGGGCATAAATATTCAGCAAAATAGCCCACGTGTTTTCCAGTGAACCACAGGCAATAATGTTTTCACTATTGGGGTCATCTGTAATCCGGCAGGGAGTAAATTTTAATTTTTTGTGGATTGGTATTGTTGTGCCTCTGGCCCTACTATTCAAGTCTGAGCGCAAGATTGTCCCACCCAATTTTTGCAAAGCCTTATCTGGTCCTTCACTTCCAAATGGGTTGGACCTCAAATAAGCTACTTAGTTCATGCCTGTATGTCCTCCGGTGCATGTGAGAACTTTGCACTCTTATACATCAGCCTTCCACAGGGTTCCACAGTGGAGCTGTTCTTAAAAAGACTACATTGAAAATCATTGAATTTGAATGTGGCGTTTGTAAAGCTAACAGACAATTGGCATGTGAATTTGGCATTTGGCCTCAGCAGTTTCCCTGAAATTTGCTATGCACTAAATTTGTTTTTCATTTGCCTTCCAATCAGGTAACTTCAACGCCCGGAAAGGATTAAATGGAGTATGCTCTGTGCATGAATACCCTGGGACTTTCCTGGGCCAGAGTGTTCGCTTCAAGGTGACATCAGTCTGTGGTCATGTGATGACCTTGGATTTCATAGGTATTGTCCCTGGTGTGGTTTGCATCTATTTGGGAAGGGGTAAAAATGTTGTCTGATGTTGAGGATATGGAGTATAGCAGTGGCTGATTACAAGTGTGTTCCTCAAATGAGTAGTCCTCATACTTTCTTGTTTTTAAAGCTGAGATTTTGAGGATGTGATTGTTGTTACGCTTAATGGAACTTTGGTGAAGAAATGATTGGTACATTAACTAACAGTAGCTATGCAGAAAAGCATGACCTCCACGCTCTTGGATAGGGTGACTCGATGAACACTAGTGTTATTAACTGGTTAGACGTGTTCCTGAAGGTTTTGACACACAACCTCCAGTTATCCCATTCAAAAAGCCCCTTTTCTCCCATCTCCAATATTTTTGCAACTAATAAACAAAAATGCTAAAGAAAATGAATTTTTTTAAAAAGTGTTTGTTTTAAATCCCCTATGATTTATCTCCTGGGTTGCCTACAGTAGTGGCCAGGAGATGGGTCTTTAATTCCTAGAAAATCTAGGACTTCCGGAAGGTTCGCATCCCGAAATGCTTGCTCTCGTTTGCCTGCTCATGTAAGGGCCTGAATGTAAAGTTACAGAGGTGACGTATTTTAACCTGATTTGTATGATTTGTACGACTTCTTATCTTAATGACAGGCATCCAATTTTTAACAGCTAAATGCAATTCAGCATGGAGACACGTTCCACTTTACTGTGAAATTGTACACTGGCAGTTTCACCAGGTTTTGAATTTTGAAAAACAGTTCTGGTTCAATCTTCATATTATTAGATGCAAACTATTGCTTTCTAGATCCTCTGAAATCAGGGTTTCTGCTGGTAAAGAAATGGGGAATGGATTGGTGTGGCTCTGCTGGTATTTACTTTATTACTGAGCTGTGGTGAACGTGTGATGGCCAGTTTCTGTATGAATAAAATGTCCACTGGCTTAGTGAAATACATGAACCATTGTAATGTCTTTTAATAAAATTATATTGCCCAGCTCATTAATTAATTATATACACAGAATGGGGTCAAGAGTAGCAGATCTGTAAATGGATATGAATTGTAGTAAAAGATACATTTGGTGGGTTCGAATCCCGGCCCTGGGTAACTGTCTGTGTGGAGTTTGCACATTCTCCCCATGTTTGCGTGGGTTTCACCCCCACAATCCAAAAGATGTGCAGGATAGGTGCATTGGCCATGCTAAATTGCCCATTAATTGGAAAAAATAGTTGGGTACTCTAAATTTAAAAAAAAAGATACATTTGTTCCAATGTGATCTATCCTCAGCTGTTGACTAGCACTCCCAGCATGATCTGTCCATATTTTCACCACTCACTGGTGTCAGCAAACATGTTTGCACAGCTTTATCATTGGTGTAATCCATATTGAACTTTTTATTAGCTATTAAACTGAGTAAGCTCTCAGTTCAGGTTCTGAAACTGGACATGGATAACGTGAATGGGCTTTTCTTGTTCTATTGTTATTACTGCTATTAGTGCTGTATGATAATGGGATCACTTGACATTGATCTTTATGGGTGAAGCAATTCAGCCTGTTTTTTTTATTTTCAGGTAAATATAACAACTGGGATAAAGTTGATCCAGCAGAACTTTTCAGCAAAGCACCAACAGAAAAGAAAGAAGCCAACCCCAAACTCAACATGGTAAAGTTCTTACAGGTACGAAAAACAATAGTCCCCAAATCAAAATGGTCACGTTCTTATCAGAACTGTATATTCCACTTCCAAACTCAACTTGGTCAAGTATAGGTAAGTACCTTGGAGCATAGGTAAATATTGTTAATCTTCAGCAGGTTCCAGGTACAATGCAACTGAACATGGTTCTTTTTATTTTGTTGGATAAGGTTTTGCTCACTGTCTAAATGTAAGGTGTTGCAACTGATGCAGCAGGATCTGGGTCACACAGTACTATTTAGTCATTAGCAATTGGTTGAATCTTTACAGCACTATGATCTTCATAAGAGTAACTTAAGTATGTTTCTAACTATGTAAATCAAATATTGCTGAGTTAATTGTTTGAGCACTTAATAGCATTCATTCACTAGTATGTCTGTTTTGAACAGGTAGAAGGGCGAGGTGTTGATTACATTGTGCTATGGCTGGATTGTGACAAGGAAGGAGAAAACATCTGCTTCGAGGTAAGGTATTTTATTCTGGGACACAATAAGATATTTTAATTTGATCGGATCCAAAACAGAAGCTTGAATTTTGGTCCCCAAGGTAAAAACTGAGTACGGTTGGACAATCACAACAACTGCTCAACTGGGAAAATCTTGACCTTCAGTTGCCTCGGCCCCAAGCTTTGTAATTCCCTCCGTGTACCTTTCCACCTTTGTACCTCATTTTCCTTCTTTTGATCATCTGACCTAACATCTCCTTATGTGGCTGTTTTCATACTTTGTTATGCTCCGAGAAGCACCTTGGAATGTTACATTACACTAAAGGTGCTATATAAATACGAGTTGTTAGTTGTACTAAGAGATATTTCTGTTACTTTTGCCTATTTTGAAGCTGGAATCCGATGCCACCCTTTGCATGCATTGAGGTAAGCAGTTAGAATGCTGTCCACATCAATGCACAATGACAGCTACTGCTGTTATTTGAATTTGTCAATTCGCATTAAAATTCTGAAAATCAATAATCATTTGGATTTTTAACCAAAATATATAGTTGTTGAGAAACTATATAATGTTGAAATTGTATTTCTTATTGATTGATTTATTGATTTAGATTTATTGTCACGTAAACCGAGGTATAGGGAAAAGTATTGTTCTCCGTACAGTCGGGTAGATCATTCCGTACATGAAAAATATAGGACACATGATAAATACACAATGTAAATACGTAGGCACAGACATTGGGTGAAGCATATGGAATGTAGTGCTACTCAGTAGGGAAGATGGATGGAGAGATCAGTTCAGTCCATAAGGTGGTCATTCAGGAGTCTGGTAACAATGGGGAAGAATCTGTTTTTGAATCTGTTAGTGCAACTATGTTCATAGCCTTGAATGGCCTAAAGGCGTTGACAATCGAACTCAAAGGCTTGACAATTCTGATCAAAGTACCTTCCACACTAAGATTTGTTTCTTGGGACATTTTTTATGAGGAAAAAAAAATGGATAATACTCAGTGTCATGGGTTGATGTGTGATACCTGAAAGGTTCAATTGGCTTTTCTGATATGGGGAGGGGGGGTGCGAGGGGATATACAACATAACCTGATCAAGAAAAGGGGGAAATTGCCAGTGACCCAAGCCGGGAATCGAACCTGGGACTCTGGAGCTGTGAAGCAACAGTGCTACCTACTGTGCTACCGCACCAAAAATATGTACTTAACGTCCATAACCTGCTCACTCCAGCCACTTATGGCTGGAAAAATGCACGCAGCCTAATTTTGTTCTCATTTAAAAGACGGTGGCAGCTGCCATTCTGAATTTAAATGCCCGTAACGGCTGTTGAGCGATTCTCCCACAATCTGGACCACTGTGGGAACGCTGTGACCAGTCGCTCCGAGACCTTCCTGACTACATGGGTCGGGATCCGCACTTGAAAAACCCTGGGTTTGCTGCCGCCGCGTGGGGCCCAGGACAGGGTGCTCTCGGGGGTATGGGTTGGAGAGGGGAGGATCTCGGAAGTGTACCAGGTGATGCAGGAGGTAGACGAGGCCTCGGTGGAGGAAAGATAAATGGGAGGAGGAGCTGGGTGAGGAGATTGAGGAGGGGATGTGGGTGGATGCCCTAGAAAGGGTAAACTCCTCCTCTTAGTGTGCGAGGCTTAGCCTCATACAGTTTAAGGTACTGCATAGGGCTCATATGACCGGGACAAGGATGAGCCGTTTTTTTGGGACCGAGGACAGGTGTATTAGGTGCTCAGGGAGCCCAGCAAACCACAAACTTTTTTGTGAAAATGTGAAAATTTGAATAAAAATTATTTAATAAAAAAAGAAAAACCCTGGGTTAACAGACAGGAAATAGGTGGCACAGTGGTTAGCACTGTTGCTTCACAGCACCAGGGTCCCCGGTTCGATTCCCGGCTTGGTTCACTGTACGGAGTCTGCACGTTCTCCTGTGTCCGCATGGGTTTCCTCCGGGTGCTCTAGTTTCCTCCCACAAGCCCTGAAAGACATACTCTTCGGTAATTTGGACATTTTTGAATTCTCCCTCTGTATCTGAACAGGTGCCGGATGTGGCGACTAGGGGCTTTTCACAGTAACTTCATTGCAGTGTTAATGTAAGCCTACTTGTGACAATAAAGATTATTATTATTAACTGAAGAGTAGGAATTAATGGGTCTTTTAACTGGCAGGTGGTGACTAGTGGGATCCCGCATGGATCAGTGCTTTGGGCCACAGCTATACTTAATGCACACCAATGATTTAGATGATGGAAACAAATGTGATATTTCCAAGTTTGCTGACAACACAAAATTTGATGGGAATGTTAGTGGTGAAGAGGAAGTTAAGAGGTTCCAAGGTGATTTAGACAAGTTGAGTGAGTGAGCGAATACATGGCAGATGCAGCATAATGTGGATAAATTCACTTTAGACGGAGAAACAGAATGGGAGAGTATGAGTTGAATGCTGGTAGATTGGGAAATATTTATGTACAAAAGACTCTGTGTGTCCTTGTATACCTGTCATTGAAAGCAAGCAAGCAGCAAGTAACTCGGAATGCAAATATTATATTGGCCCTCATTGCGAGTGGACTTGAGTACAGGAGCAGGCATGTCTTACTGCAGCTGTGTAGAGCCTTGGAGGGACCACACCGGGATTATATGCAGTTTTGGTCTCCTTAGCTAAGAAAGGACATACTTGTTATAGAGGCAGTGTAGCAAACGTTCACCAGGTTGAATCCTCAGATGGCAGGATTGTGGAATAAGGAGAGAATGGGTTGACTGTGTTCAAGAATGAGATGGGATCTCATTGAAAGGTTTAAAATTCTGACACAGCTGGACAGACTGGATGCAGGGATGTTTTTTCCTCTAACTAGGGGAAGTTTAGAACAAGACGTCACAGACTCAGGATATAGGGTAGACCATTTAGGACTGAGATGAGGAGAAATTTCTTCAGTCAATGGTGGTGAACCTGTGGAATTCTCTACTGCAGAGGCTGTGGAGCCTAAGTCACTAAATATATTTAAGGAAATAGATAGATTTTTAGATTATAAAGGGGTGCATGTGGAAAAAGTGGGAGTATGGTGGAGCAGGCTCATAGGGCCGAGTGGCCTCCTCCTGTTCCTGTTTTCTATGTTTCTATGTCATGATGGCAATGATTGGCATCAAATATGTTATAAATGCAGCCACATTAAACTGGATTGCTCTAAGGAGGGTTAGCTAGCAGCATGGGGTACTCTTCAGTTGGCCCTAGCACAAAGGTCCTTGTGCTGCGATAGAAGTTCTGGCTTCATTTTAGTACTGTAATAGAAAATATAAAAGAAAATATGTCTTGAGGAAATTTAGCCTAACTGTGACCTTAGTAAGTCCAACTCATGCCTTCAGCCCTTAACGGTTAGCTAACCCAACAACTGTGTGGTGCTGGCTCAGTTGTGTATCAATATACTCTCCCTTGCATGGTGGACTTCAGAACCTCAATGTAAACCTCGTATCCTTTTCTCAGAAAGCTGCCGTAGAATCTGAGTGAGTTTCACAAACCATTCAGATTCTAAACCAGAATATGTGAGCAGAATCAATAAAAGCCACAATCTCACCTGCAGCCCCCAATCCCCAACACACCCACTACCAAGGAGCTTTATATCTCCATCGATCAACCAACATTTGGGAATTCGAATCCTTTAAGGGGAAGGAAGAGCAATGTTGTAAAATGTACTGCCTATTGTGTATGTGAAGAACTCCACTACGGATCTAAATGGGTCCATTTCCCTGCCACAGGTAAACTTTGCATTCAGAATATTGTACTGTAGTATATTTTGTTTATTCAGGTACTTGATGCTCTTCAACCTGTTATGAACATTCCTCGTGGGAATGAGAGAGTGATTTATCGTGCAAAGTTCAGTGCTATAACAGATACTGACATTAACAGTGCTATGAACCAGTTGGGAGAGCCAAATCGGAATGATTCTTTATCAGTGGATGCACGTCAAGAGCTGGACCTGAGAGTGGGATGTGCTTTTACCAGGTATGGCTAGTTTAAATATACATTATCTAGAAACGCTGGCTGCATATTCTGCTAGAGATTTGACTTCAAAGAAGGTGGTTAAGTGTTAGTAAATGGTGGACTTTCAACAGAAGGCTCATGAAATAAGTTGAGGAAAAAGAACTTCATTGTCTGTGGGTCATCTACCATAGTGGCATTGCAAGACGAGAATTTAGAGTTACAAGCTCTGGGGCAACAATGGCTGCTATGGAGCTCCAACTGAGTACTAATAGCTGCGAGGCAAATTTCAAGTTTCAAAATGGATCACAGTTGGATCCAAAGGTGCAAACATTTCATTCACTAAGCCTGCTTGTCACAAAATGTAACAACTAAGATAAATCGCTGAGAACACACCATGGGTGGATAATGTATCAAACATCCCAATCTTGTATAAATTGCTGGATTGGTAGCTTAAAAACTGGTGTACTGGTGCTTTAGCATAATGAAACATCCCAGAGTGTTTCACAGGAGCCTTGTAAAGCAAAGTATGATGTTATGCCTCATAAGGAAATATTAAGTCAGATGACCAAAGATTTGGTTGAAGAGATAGGATTAAGGAATATCTTAAAGGATGAAAGCCAGATGTAAGTGGGGGCACGGGGAGGGATGGGGCAGTGGTCTGAGCGTGGCACTTAGGCAACTGAGGGCATGGCCACCAGTAGTGGAGCAATTAAAATTGGGAATGCCCAAGAGGCCAAAATTAGACAAAATCTGATATCATGGAGGATTGTGGCATTGGAGGTGGTTACAGTATGGCGTGGGAGGAGGCCATTAAAGGACTTAATGGAAACAAGGATCAGAATTTTAAAATAAATGTGTTAATTGGTGTGGTGCCAGTGTAGGTCAGTGAGTACAGGGTGAGAGGAGAATGGAACTTCTTTGAGTTAAGACACGAGCAGCAGAGTTTTGGATGACCTCCATCTTAATGCAAGATAGGATATGGAGACTAGTGTGGGTAGTGTGAGAGTCTCAAATCAGGGTTGGATTGCACGAAGGATCAGCAGTGAGCCCCTTCTTCCCGAGTAAAGATTATAAGTCAAGACTTGGCGAAAGTGAGTAAATTGAAGTACCTGGGGTCAGTGGTGACAGAAGTAGGAGTATGGAAATTGAGTAACTGAGTAGTTCCAGTTGGAGTCATTAGAAGAAGTGCAGTGGAATGTTATGTGATGCGAAAATATCTTTAGGACTTCCGGTGGTGGCCATGCGGTAGACAGCCATGAACTTGGCGGCTCCAGCGCAGAGATTTTTGTTTCTCTTATCTATAGTCCCAATCGGACTTGTGATTGAGTGAGTGTTTGGCTTTGTGAACATGCCGGCAGTTTTTTTTAAAAGTGGTCCGGCATCCATCCAGTGAAAAGCAATGGTGGGAAAATAAACAACAGCAGTCTGACCGCGAGGCTCTGGAGAGCGTGGTCGAAGGCGCGATGGCGGCAGGCCTGAAGCCTGTGCTCCCGGCCCAATGGTCTACTGCACAGTTAGTGGACTTCTGTTGCCAATTTAATGGAATACTATAATAATGTTGCTCTTTAGAGTCGCCAATATGATACTGAGGCTCTTTTATGATATGATGTTCTGTCCCAACAGTGTCGCCAATACTGCGGGTGTTTCTATTTCTCTTACTGAACCACAAGGCTTTCCTGCATATCGGTCAAATGATTATACAACCAGTTCGTCAGTTCAAGTTCAAAGATGGTTTATTAACACACACGGGTTACTTCGACATGCAAGCACAATATACTACAAGTTAAACTACATCTATCAACTACAATAACCTATACTTAACTTCAGGAAACCGGCACTGTGCAAGTGGATAAGGCCTTTATCTTGATCACGTGGCTGGTTTGAAGAAGTGGCTCTCTGTCTCTGCTGGGCTCATCCGGCAGGTAGCGACCATTGGTCTTGAACTTGGCTGTCTGATCGTCATGCTGCAGTTGGGCTGGCACAGGCCGGATTCAAAGGAGGCTGGCACAGGCCGGGTCTAAAAGAGACTGAACCCATGGCTGTGTCCCTTTTTATCCTTCTGAGTTTTGCGCTCTTTGGGGCGGTGCTTAATCTTGGACCCAATAATTCGACATGGCTTCAATCACTGCCTTCGATTTTGGCCAATAGAGGGGCGGGTGCCTTGGTGGCTGGGCGGGTCCTTAGCGGTCATTGTCCTTGGCAGTTGGGCTCTCTGAGTAAAGGGAGTGGCGCCGATCAGTCTGTGGTTGTATCGGTTTCTTGAGTGCAGTCCTATTGTTCTGGGGAAATGGGCCATTAGATTGCAAACGAGCGGGGGTTTCGATCAGGTCTAGCTATTTGGGTTGCAAATACACAGAAGCTCTGTATCTATGGGTTGGCCATAATTCCCGTGGTCCTTTGCAGGTGGCCATCTCAGATGGCTACACTTCTTAACCTCAGAATTCTGGAAACAGAGGATGGAAACCTCCGAAGATCTGGTAAGGACCATTGACCAGCTATAGAAAAGGTTGAGCAACGGGTGGAGTCCCAGGGTGCTTTGTTCCAAAATATGGAGGAGTCTGTCGCCGAACAGGAGGACCCGGCTGGCTGTGATGGAAGCAGAGCATTCCCTGATTGCTGGTTGTTTTAAAAATGTGAGGAATAGAGTGGATGATCTAGAGAACCGTGAGCTGAATGTCCGGATAGTGAGTCTATCGGAGGGACTGGAAGGTCCCCAACCTTCAGAGTATGTGACACAGATGCTGCAGAAGCTGGTTGGTGAGAGGTTTTTAATCATCCCCCAGAGGTGGACCGCACATACAGGGCGTTGAGAAGGAAACCGTAGGCAGGTGAATAACCAACGGTGATGGTGGTATGTCTGCATAGATTCCTGAACAAGGAGAAAATCCTGAGATGGGCTAGGCAGGCGAAGAAAAGCAAGTGGGAGTTGAGCGTTATCAAGATATGCCCCAATTGGGATAAGGAACTGGCTAAATGGGCGGCACGGTAGCACTGTGGTTAGCACTGTCGCTTCACAGCTAAATGGAGCCAGTTTGATTCCTGGCGTGGGTCACTGTCTGTGCGAAGATTCCTCCCCGTGTCTGCGTGGGTTTCCTCCCACAGTCGAAAGATATGCAGGTTAGGCAGATTGGCCATGCTAAATTGCCCTTGGTGTCCAAAGAGGTTGGGTGGGGTTGTTGGGTTATGGGTATGGGGCAGAGGTGTGGGCTTAAGTGGGGTGCTCTTTCCAAGGGCTGGTGCAGACTTGATAGGCCGAATGGCGCCTCTGTGCACTGTAAATTCTATGTCTAAAGGCAGTTCTCCAGAAGGAAGGTGAGATTTGGTATGTTGTATCTGGCCCGCTTGTGGATCACCTTGCGTAAAAGGGAATACTTTTTGGACTCCGCGGAGGAGGCGGATAAGTTTCTTCAAGACCAAGAGATTGGGAACTCGTAAATGTGTTAAACTTTTAAAATGTTCTTGTTCTGAGTTGTAGGGGGACTGTATTATTAGTTTAGTTGTTGTGTATTCTAATACTGTTACTAAGTTCCTCTGTTCATCTTTTGAAGTGGGGCTAATGCTCATGGGATTGGAGGGGTGAAGGGGGGAGCAATCTGCTTACTTGGGTGCTTTCCTTTTTTTATTTGTCTGGGATTGGATATGGGTGATTTGGCGAGTTCAGGGTAGTTGTGGGCTTCGTGCGGGAGCCACCATGCTGGTGTGTAAACCAGTAAACTGAAGGAATGTGGGGAACAAAATGGTGTAAGTGGGGTAGGGTTTCGTACATTTGTTTTGTTTAATTTGAGTGGGGGGTTGTGGAGGGGTATATAGGATAGCTGACGGTCTGAGCTTTATTTATGTGCTGCGATCTGGAAGTCAATGGCAGTGGAAGCCTGGTGGTGGCCTCATTAGGTGTGTCCTGAGGACCCGGGGGGTTTGGCTCAAACAAAATTATGGCTGATTGACGGGGGCGGAGGAGGGTTGCGGGCACAGGCAGAACCCCCTCACTTAATTGATAACTTGGAATGCTTGAGTCTGATTTCCCTCCTGAATATTGATGCAAAGCTTCTGGCAAATATCTTGGCCACCCGTATTGAGGGTTGTGTGATGGAAGTGATTGAAGAGGATCAGACTGACTTTGTAAAAGACTGAGCGTTGACCTATAATATTCGGAAGCTACTTGACGGTATCATGATTCCCACTGGAGGAAATGTGGTGGAGGTTGTGCTGTCAATGGATGGCGAGAAAGCATTTGAGTGGGTGTACCTTTTTGACGTTTTGGAACGGTTTGGGTTTGGGCGGGGATTTGTGGACTGGGTTAAATTGTTGTACACAGCCCTGAAAGCAAGCATCTCCACTAACGGGGTTAGTTCTGGGTACTTTACTGGGTACTTTACTCTGCAGCTTGGGCCGAGGCAGGGGTGCCCGCACTCGCCTTTTTTGCCTTTGCGATTGAACCTTTAGCATTGGCTCTTTGGATGCCTGGAGAGTGGAGGGGTATTAAGCGAGGGAGAGTGGAGGGGTATTAAGAGAGGAGGAGTGGAACATCGGCTTTCCTTGTATGCGGATGATCTCCTACTGTATGTTTCCAACCCCCTGGAGTCAATTAATAAGATCCTGAGAATTCTGAATGAATTCGACTCCTTTTCTGGATACAAACTTAATACGGCAAAGTGTGAAATGTTCTTCATTGGATCCCGAGAGCGGGATGGGTATTTGAGTGGGATCCCGTTTTGCCTGGCTAGAAAGAGCTTTCGCTATTTGGGGATTCAGGTGGCGCGGAATTAGGCTCAACTTTACAAACTCAAACTGACATGCTTAGTAGAGGGATGAAAGAAGAGTTCAAATGGTGGGATAGTCTGCCTTTATCTTTGTCCGGTGATGGCAATCCTACCAATATTCCTTTTTGTTTTTCAGAACCTCCTAATCTTTCTTTCTTTTCTTTTTCTTCTTTTAAAAAATTTAGCGTACCCAATTTACTTTTTCTGATTAAGGGGCAATTTAGCGTGACCAATCCACCTAGCCTCCACATTTTTGGGTTGTGAGGGCGAAACCCACGCAAACATGGGGAGAATGTGCAACTTCCACACGGACAGTGACCCAGAGCCGGGATCGGACCTGGGACCTCGGCGCCGTGAGGCTGCAGGGCTAACCACTGCCCACCATGCTGCCTCCTCCAAATCTTTCTGCCCAAATCCTTTTTCAGAAAGATTAATAGACTTGCCTTGGGCTTTGTATGGGCGGAAGGGTCCCCTGTAATAAAAGGGTTTGTCTGGAGAGGAGTAGACGAGGGGGTGGCCTGGCCCTTCCCGATTTTCAGTGTTATTACTGAGCTGCTACTATTGTTATGGTCCAAAGATGATTGTTGGACCAGGGGTCAGTATGGTGTTGAGTGGAGGAAGCCTCGTATAGAGGAACTTCCTTAAAGGCATTGGTTTTGGCTCCCCTTCCTTTTCGCCGGGTAGGTATTTATCAAACCCAGTGGTGGTTTCCACTTTGAGGGTTTGGAACCAGTGCCGATTAAATTTTCGTTTGGAGGGCATGTAAGGCTCAGATTTGTGGCAACCACAAATTCCAGCGAGCTTGGACGCCAGATTTAAGGAATTGGACCGTTTGGGGATCCACGTCTTTGAGGAGACCTGTTCTTGGGTGGGAAGTTTGCAGACCTAACTGAGGTGACGGAGGCCTATCAAATACCATTGGGTAATGAGTTTAGGTATCTTCAGAGAGGGCTTTTTTGAGCAAAGAGTTGAGTTCATTCCCAATGTTACTGCCCTTGAATCAACAGGACAGGCTCCTCTTGGATGTTGAGATTGGAGGGGGTAAGATCTCCAATGTGTATGCTGAGTTAGCCAATAGGGAGGTAGTCTCGATGGCGTTGATGCGGCAGAAATAGGAAGAGGAGTTGGGAGGTGCGGTGCGGGCCTGGATTTCGGAGAAAGCGTTGCGTAGGGTAAATGCTTCCTCATCTTGTGCTAGGCTCAGTCTTGTGCAGCTTAAGGTTGTGTACAGAGCACATGTGTCACCAGCTAGACTGAACTGTTTGTTCCCGGCTGATCAATGGACGTGATGTGCTGGATCTCCTGCGAACCATGTCCACTTGTTCTGGTCCTATCCAAAACTAGTGTGTTTTTGGAAGGGTGTTACTGATGTACTATCTTGCGTGGTGGGGGTAGTGGTCACACCTCCATGGGTAGCTATCTTTGATGTGCCTGAGGATCTTGGTGCCATGGTGGGTAAGGGGGCAGATGTCATGGCACTTGCCCTTACTTGCACGAAGGAGAATTTACGCACTGGGTCATGGGTGCAGGACTTTGCTGAGTTCCTTCATTTGGAGAAGGTCAGGTTTGCCATTAGAGATTTGGATGAGGGGTTCTCCGTGAGGTGGAAGCTGTTCATCTAGAACATAGAACATAGAACAGTACAGTACATCTACTATTAGACCATCAGTGGCGGGAGGGGTAATAGTAATTTTGTCGACTGTTAAGAGGCAGGGCTTCATTATTTTGTTTTACTAAGAAATAAAAATGTTTACTTTTTTTCTCGTTGAGGGAGTTGCTGTCATAATTGTGTATACATATATAGGGGGGCTCCTGCTGTTATTGTATTATTATACTGTTATATGTATTGTTAATATGTTATGCGGTGTTTGTTGTTTAATGTCATGGATTGTTCCTATTTTTGTATTCTCTATGCTTTGAAAATGCCTTCAATAAATTATCTTTTTTTTAAAAAAAGAAACATATCTCTGAAACTGAAAAAATGTATCGATATGAAAATTGAGATTACATAGTGCAGAAATTTGGGGAACATCAAGAAGAGGAATAGCAGTTGGATACTATTGAGATACAGATGCTGAGGTGGATATGTGGAGTAATTAAAAAGAACAAAATCAGGAACCAGCATATCAGGACATCAGTGAAGATTGTGGGAGCAATGAAAGAATTGTACTAGTACAGTCATCTGTGGCAAGAGCTCAAGAAACAGGAGTAGACCTTCGAGCCTTCTCCACCTTTCAGTACTATCATGGCTTATCTTGGGCTTCATCTGCATTTTCTTTTTTTTTTAAATAATTTTTATTCAAATTTTCACATTTTCACAAAAAAGAAAACAGTAACAGAAAATAAAAAGAACAAACCCCCCCCATATATACAAAAGAGAAACAATAAATAAATGCCCGTCGTTAGCGAAGATTCAACCCAAAACAAAAACAAAGAGCCCCCCCCCCCCCCCCCCAGGTTGCTGCTGCTGCTGACATTTTGATTTTACCGTTCTGCCAGGAGATCTAGGAATGGTTGCCATCTCCTGAAAAACCCCTGCACTGACCCTCTCAGGGCAAATTTCACCTTCTTCATCTGCATTTTCTTGCCCATTCCCCATATCCCTTAATCTTCTGAGGCACCAAAAAGCTGTCCTAGTCTGAAATGTATTCAATGATGGGCATTCACAAACCTCTTGTGGTAGAGAATGGAAAATGTTGATGACCATTTGATTGCAGTAATTTCTCCTCCTCTCAGTCCTAAATGAGCAGCCCCCTTATCCTGAGACTAGGTCCATGGATTTTAGATTCTCTGGCCAGCAGAAAAAATCTCTGTGTCCACCCTATCAAGTCCCTTCAGAATTTTGCAGGTTTCGATGAGATTGTCTCTCATTCTAAACTCCAGAGAATATAACCCCAGTTTACTCAGGCTCTCATCATAGGACAACACCTCATCCCAGGGACCAGTTTAGTGTACCTATGCTGTACCGCCTCTGATGTAAATGTATCCGTCTTCAATTTAGAGACCAAAACTGCACACTGTATTCCAGATGTGGTTTCACCAAAATCCTGTACAGTTGTACCAAGACTTCTTTATTCTTGTACACCAGTCCACTTGCACTAATGGTCAACATGCCATTTGCCTTTCTAATTGCTTGCTGCATCTGCATGCTAACCTTGTATGGGCTGTTGCTCGTTTTGCTAAGTGTGCTTTACACTTAATTGCTCTGTTTTATAACCTTGCTCTAGAGTCGCCAGGTATCTTTATGATACCACCACGAGGTTCAAGTTCAAGTGCTGATCAATAACTCAATACACCAGTTAGTAAGGTTCAAATCAAAACACATTTATTATATACACAGTCAATCGCTACTCATGCATAAAATACTAAAGAACTAGACTATTTCTACCACTAAAGGCCAATACTTAGCTTTGGAAAAGGAACCCACTGGGTCAGGGAACAATGGCCTCTCATTCGATCCTGAGACTGCAGGCTTCCAGCTGGAATGGACAAAGGGTCAGGAGCGCCTATCTCGTAGCGTGCGTTGACTGGACACTTACTTGTTGGTGCAGCTGCTAGGCAAGTCTCTCCGAGTTGAGAGTCACGGTCAAGAGTTCTTAGAGAGCTGCCAAGAACACCGAATTGAACTTGGGGACTCTATTTTATAGTCCCCAGGGGCTTCGCGCCTTTTTTGGGCGGACCCCGTACCTGGCTCCAATTGATTGGACCATGTTCCAATCGATTGGTTTGATTTCCCCAATACTGGGGCTGTTCCCTGATCGCTGGGCGGTTCCTAAGTGTCCGTTGGCTTCTTTTGTGTTGGCTCCTGCTGGCGCCGAGGAGTCTGGCTTTACCTCGATTATCTTTAACTGTTGCTATTGTTCCCGGGGATCGCTCATTAATATGTAGATGGTCGTCAGTTTCAGTGCTGTCTACTTTCTGCAACTTGAATATACAGGACACTTTGTATTCTGCTTGCTTTTCTGAGCCTGTCCATTTTTCCCTGCGTTCTTAGCGAATCTCCATTTTAAACTCAAAGTGGCCAACCCAGGTGGCTACAGGGCACATCAACGCTTACAAGTTTCTCACCTCTTTTTTTAAAACAAATTTTGGTTAACTTCACACTTTTCCATATCGGGGTTTACAAAATGTGGGTTGTGACCCGTGGGTGGGTTGTGGCCGGGTGTCAGAAAGGTTCGTGGGGCAATCGGTTGCGGTCTTCCCGATCCCAAAAGAATCGCCCAATGGCTACTACTAATATTTAAAACATCTGTATTATCAGTTGAGCAGTCTTCCAACCATAAGAGGCAACATTGAGCAGGTCATGCATCCTGCATGTACACTTGATGCCAAGCACCCTGTGTGCACATGCTTTTGGCACGAAATCAAGGAGGTGAGCTTCTTCTGTTTTCTAGCTGCTAGCAAGGCAAGAGGACCGTAAAGATGGATTGTTTTGTTACAAGAAAAAGACGGCTAGAGACACAAATAAGCAGTGTATCTACTGGCCAGAATCTTGTATTGGAATCTGCTGGAGAGCTTCACAGGAGAGTCCACGACATGACACAGTAGTGCTAATCTTAGCTCTGTACAGAGTACTAGGGCCTCCGGTGAACAGCCTACAGAAAGGTTTGGCAAGTACGAGTGCAAAACTAAAACTACTACATGCTCCCCACACTGCTACGGCACATTGAAGAAAACAGTGTAAGGGACCTTTCCAATGAGCCTTATTCAGTCGTATCTGGCTGCGCTGATCAACATTTTTTGTTGCTACTTTCCAGAGGACAAGATTCAGATTCTGAAAGAGAAGAGGTGAGTGAAAATCCCTTTGAAATTGAGACCCCAGAATCCGGTATTAACTTGCAGCTGACTCCAAACAAGGAGACTGAGCTGCTGTAACTGACCTCTGACAGCACATTGTAAAAAATGGCACAGGTCCATGAGGTTGTCAGCATTGTGGAATAGCATTTCCCAGGCGTATCTAATGCTGAGTAAAACGAGCATTTTGTTGCTATTGCCCTTCACGATGACCCACATGTGTAAAGTTGGATTTTCCATTCTCACAAAGATCAAGGAACAACGGAACCGGCAAAACTCCGCATAATAAGCGCATTGCTCTCTCCTACTGTGAACTGATTGAAGTGAGCTTGAGGATCAAGCAGGCAGACCTGTTGCATAGAAAGGTAGGAAAAATAGGCGCAGGAGGAGGCCATTCAGCCCTTCACGCACACTCCGCCATTCATTCGATCATGGCTGATCATCCAATTCAGTAGCCTAATTCTGCCACACACTGCAGTCCCCTACCCCTCTGTTGTGTAGTGTAATGAAATAATCTAGCCTGCATGAAGGTGATGAATGAAGGTTTTGGCCCCAGCTGAACTGTGGGGGGCAAAATCGGGTGATGTTACAGAGATTGGAAATAGGTAGCCTTAGTGATGGCACAAATATGACGTTTGAAGCTCATCTCTGGATCAAATGGGGCAACGTGGTTCTAATGAACTGGCTTACCCTCCGACTGTTGCTAGGGAGAGGGATGAAGTCAGTAGCTAGGGAATGGAGTTTGGTGCGCAAACAAAACACAATGGCTTCAGTCTTTCCTGTATTTAATTGGAGAACGTTTCTGCTCATCCTGCCTGGATGTTGGATAGCAAGTCTGATAATTTAGTAGTAGTGGAGGATCCTAGAGTGTTGGTGCAATGGAGTTGACACTCTTCAGCAAATCAGGGGATGCCACTAATTGGTGTCATGCAGATGTGAATTTGATGGGGGAGGAGGTTAACGATGGATCATTCGGCAGCACCAGAGGTAATGGTGTAGGAAATAGAAGAAAAGCCCATTGCAAATGGAACCAAGTGAGAAAGGTCCCACCCAACTGGACAGCAATGGAAAGACATAGGAGGAGGATAGTGTGGTCAACTGTGTCAAAGGCTGCACATGAGGCGTGGAGGTTTATCTTTGTCACAGTTGCATAGGATGCATTTGTGATTTTGATAAGAGCTGTTTAGATATTATGACGGGTGGAATCTGATTGGAGGGATTCAAAGATGGAGTTCTGGGGAACGTGGGAATGCATTTTGGGACAATAGTTTGCAAGAACAGTGAAGTTGAGGTTTTTTTTTAGGAGAGGTTCATTGACTCAGTACACCTATAAATTTGAAGTCATGGTCAGGGACCTCAGGGTTAACATTCATATGGCAGACTTTCAAACTTTCAATGCTGGCATAGAATTTGGAATCACAAGTGCTAAACCTGCGAATAGTTTCCACTGAATTTACAAAAGGGTCTGCAAGAACATAGAACATACAGTGCAGAAGGAGGCCATTCGGCCAATTGATGGCAGAATTGAAGGAGAAAGGAACAAAACCTGAAGCGTGAATACTGTTAACAATATTGACTAACTTGGGGGAAGGTGGGTGATCAGTTTAGTGGCAGTAGGAATGAGGGGACAGGAAGTGGGTCTCCTGGACAAGATGTTCTCAGACTGATCATATTGGAGTTGGGAAGAAACTAGAGAAAGATGCGAGTACAGGGCTAGGACATGGTGGAGCATTGAAGGAAGTTTTTCTGATAGGTGAGTGGAAGGGAAGGACTTCAGTCGTAATGAAGTGATTCGAGAGGTTGGTCATGAAGCGTATCACCTCCATACTCCCAGAATGCCTTGATCCACTGCAATTCTCATACCGTCGCAACCGGTCCACAGCAGGCGCCATCTCCCTGGCCCTACACTCAACCCGAGAGCATCTCAACGTGAAGGACTCCTACATCAGACTCCTATTTATTGACCACAGCTCCGCCTTCAACACCATAATCCCAGCCAAGCTCGTATCAAAGCTCCAAAACCTAGGATTTGGCTCCTCACTGTGCAACTGGATCCTCAACTTTCTAACCCACAGACCACAATCAGTAAGAATAAACAACAACACCTCCTCCACAATAGTACTCAATACCGGGGCCCTGCAAGGCTGCGTACTTAGCCCCCTACTATACTCCCTGTACACACACGACTGCGTGACAAAATTTGCTTCCAATTCCATCTGCAAGTGTGCTGACGATAAGACCATAGTTGGCCAGATCTCGAATAATGACGATTCAGAATACAGGAGGGAGATTAAGAAACTAGTGGAGTGGTGCAGCGACAACAATCTATCCCTCAATGCCAGCAAAACCAAAGAGCTGGTCATTGACTTGAGAAAGCAAAGTACCTATCAGCATCAACGGGGCTGAGGTGGAGATGGTCTCAAATTCCTAGGGGTACACATCTCCAAAGATCCGTCCTAGTCCACCCACGTTGACGCTACCACCAAGAAAGCACAACAGCGCCTATACTTCCTCAGAAAACTAAGAAAATTCGGCATGCCCACATTAATTCTTACCAACTTTACAGATACACTATAGAAAGCATCCTATCTGGCTGCATCATAGCCTGGTATGGCAACTGCTCGGCCCAAGACCGCAAGAAACTTCAGAGAGTCATGAACACAGCCCAGTCCATCACACAAACCTGCCTCCCATCCATTGACTCCATTTACATCTCCCACAGCCTGGGGAAAACAGGCAGCATAATCAAAGACCCCTCCCACCCGGCCTACTCACTGTTTCAACTTCTTCCATCGAGCAGGAGATACAAAAGTCTGAAAACGCGCACGAACAGACTCAAAAGCTTCTTCCCCGCTGTTACCAGACTCCTAAACGACCCTCTTATGGACTGACCTGATTAACACATCACCCCTGTATGCTTCACCCGATGCCGGTGTTATCTAGTTTCGAGTCAGATGATTCTTTGTCAAAGGCTAACGTTTCGAGTCAGATGATCCTGTGTCAAAGGGTCACCTGGGCTTTGACAAAGGGTCATCTGGATTCGAAACGTTAGTTCTTTTCTCTCCCTACAGATGCTGCTAGACCTGCTGAGATTTTCCTGCATTTTCTCTTTTGGTTCCAGCCGCACACTGTCCTGCTTAGAAAGGTATTGCTGTTACTTGCTAAAACTAGTTCCCAGTGTATACAATGCACAAATTGTTGGATTTTCCATGTAAAAGTAAACTGCTGGGCTTTGGGAGGAACTTTCATTTGTGCTCTTGAAGGGAAGCTTTTATGAAAGACGGTGATGTGAATTACAAAGAAAAAAAAGTCTGAAGTGTGTTGCTTGTACGGAGCCTCTTTGTGATGAGTCTGACTGGTAGGTAGCCCTTAGAAGATCAGAAAGTTACTATTTCTCAGTGTAGAGTGACCCATGCTTTTGCTACTATGTTTTTTCAGATTTCAGACCAAGTACTTCCAGGGCAAATATGGGAATTTGGACAGTTCCCTCATCTCATTTGGACCCTGCCAGACACCCACTCTTGGTTTCTGCGTCGAGAGGCATGACAAGATCCAGTCTTTCAAGCCTGAGGCTTACTGGGTTCTACAGGCAAAGGTTTGTGTTGAAATTCCATGAACTCTGAGTAATCTTGGTGCATTTAAGAACAACAAAGAACAAAGAAAATTACAGCTCAGGAACAGGCCCTTCGGCCCTCCCAGCCTGCGCCAATCCAGATCCTTTATCTAAACCTGTCGCCTATTTCCCAAGGATCTACTTCCCTCTGTTCCCCACCCATTCATATATCTGTCCAGATGCATCTTAAATGATGCTATCGTGCCCGCCTCTACCACCTCCGCTGGCAAAGCGTTCCAGGCACCCTCCACCCTCTGCGTAAAAAAACTTTCCACGCACATCTCCCTTAAACTTTCCCCCTCTCACCTTGAAATCGTGACCTTGTAATTGACACGCCCACTCTTGGAAAAAGCTTGTTGCTATCCACCCTGTCCATACCTCTCAATCTTGTAGAACTCAATCAGGTCCCCCTCAACCTCAGTCTTTCCAATGAAAACAATCCTGATCTACTCAACCTTACTTCATAGCTAGCACCCTCCATACCTCCTCTGCACCCTCTCTAAAGCATCCACATCCTTCTGGTAATGTGGTGACCAGAACTGCACATGGTATTCCAAATGTGGCCTAACCAAAGTCCTATACAACTGTAACATGACCTGCCGACTCTTGTACTCAATACCCCATCCGATGAAGGCAAGCATGCTGTATGCCTTCTTGGCCACTCTATCGACCTGTATTGCCACCTTCAGGGTACAATGGACCTGAACTCCCAGATCTCTCTGTACATCAATTTTCCCCAGGACTCTTCCATTGACCGTGTAGTCTGCTCTTGAATTGGATCTTCCAAAAAGCATCATCTCACATTCGCCTGAATTGAACTCCATCTGCCATTTCTCTACTCAACTCTCCAATCTAGCTATATTTTGCTGCATTCTCTGACGGTCCCCCTCGCTATCTGCAACTCCACCAATCTTAGTATCATCTGCAAACTTGCTAATCAGACCACCTATACCTTCATCCAGATCATTTACGTATATCAAATACAACAGTGGTCCGAGCACGGATCCCTCGTCACTAGTCACCTTTCTCCATTTTGAGACACTCCCTTCCACCACTACTCTCTGTCTCCTGTTGCCCAGCCAGTTCTTTATCCATCTAGCTAGTACATGCTGAACCCCATGTGACTTCACTTTTTCCATCAACCTGCCATGGGAAACTTTATCAAACGCCTTACTGAAGTCCATGTATATGACATCTACAGCCCTTCCCTCAACAATTAACTTTGTCACTACCTCAAAGAATTCTATTAGGTTTGTAAGACATGACTTTCCCTGCACAAAACCATGCTGCCTATCACTGATAAGTCTATTTTCTTCCAGATGTGAATAGATCCTATCCCTCAGTATCTTCTCCAACAGTTTGCCTACCACTGACATCAGGCTCACAGGTCTATAATTCCCTGGTTTATCCTTGCTGACTTTCTTAAACAAAGGGACAACATTAGCAATTCTCCAGTCCTCCAGGACCTCACCCGTGCTCAAGGATGCTGCAAGGATATCTGTTAAGGCCCAGCTATTTTGTCCCTCACTTCTCTCAGTAACCTGGGATAGATCCCATCCGGACCTAGGGACTTGTCCACCTTAATGCCTTTTAGAATACCCAAAACTTCCCCCTTCCTTATGCCGACTTGACCTAGAGTATTTAAACAGCCATCCCTAACCTCAACATCCGTCATGTCCCTCTCCTTGGTGAATAAGAATCTCACCCATTTCCTCTGACTTCACGCATAAATTCCCTCTTTTGTCTTTGAATGGGCCAATTCTTTCTCTAGTTCTCTTGCTCCTTATATACGAATAAAAGGCTTTGGGATTTTCCTTAACCCTGTTAGCCAAAGATATTTCATGACCCCTTTTAGCCCTCTTTATTGCACGTTTGAGATTTGTCCTACTTTCCCGATATTCCTCCTAAGCTTCATCAGTTTTAAGTCGCCTAGATCTTTTGCATGCTTCCTTTTCCATCTTAGCTAGTCTCACAATTCCACCCGTCATCCATGGTTCTCTAATCTTGCCATTTCCATCCCTCATTTTCACAGGGACATGTCTGTCCTGCACTCTAATCAACCTTTCCTTAAAAGACTTCCACATTTCAAATGTGGATTTACCCTTAAACAGCTGCTCCCAATCCACATTCCCTAGCTCCTGCCGAATTTTATTATACTCTGCCTTTCCCCAATTTAGTACTCTTCCTTCAGGACCACTCTTGTCTTTGTCCATGGGTATTCTAAAACTTACGGAAATGTGATTGCTATTCCCACAGTAATCACCGACTGAAACTTCAACCACCTGGCCGGGATCATTTCCCAATACCAGGTCCAGTATGGCCCCTTCCCGAGTTGGACTATTTACATACTGCTCTAAAAAAACTCTCCTGGATGCTCTTTACAAATTCTGCTCCATCTACGCCTCCAACACTACATGAGTCCCATTCAATGTTGGGGAAGTTTAAAATCTCCCATCACGACCACCCTATTGCTCCTACATTTTTCTATAATCAGTCTACATATTTGTAACTCTACTTCACGCTCGCTTTTGGGAGGCCTGTAGTAAAGTCCCAACAATGTTACTGCACCCTTCCTATTTCTTAGCTGTACCCATATTGCCTCGGTGCTCGAATCCTCCGTAGTGTCCTCCTTAATCACAGCTGTGATATCATCTCTGACCAGTAATGCAACTCCTTTACCCTTTTACCTCCCTCTCTATCCCTCCTGAAGCACCTGTACCCTGGGATATTTAGTTGCCAACCTTGCCCTTCCCTCAACCAAGTCTCAGTAATACCAATAACATCATATTCCCAGGTACTAATCCAAGCCCTAAATTCATCTGCCTTACCTGCTACACTTCTCGCATTAAAACAAATGCACCTCAGACCACCTGTCCCTTTGCGTTCATCATCTCTTCCCTGTCTGTCCTGCAGCCAATCTGAGACATCCCTGACCCGTGCACCTGGGAGGCAACATACCATTCGGGAGTCTCGTTTTCGACCATAGAAACGCCTGTCTACTCCCCTTACGATTGAATCCCCTATGACTATAGCCCTGCCAGTCTTTTTCCCGCCCTTCTGTGCAACAGAGCCAGCCACGGTGCCATGAACCTGGCTACTACTGCCTTCCCCTGGTGAGTCATCTCCCCCAACAGTATCCAAAACTGTATACCTATTTTGGAGGGAGATGACCGCGGGGACACCTGCACTGCCTCCCTGCTCTTTCTCTGCCTTTTGGTCACCCATTCCCTGTCTCCCTCAACAATCCTAATTTGCGGTGTGACCAACTTAACTGAACGCGCTATCCGCAACCTCCTTAGCATCGCGGATGCTCCAAAGTGAGTCCATCCGCAGCTCCAGAGCCGTCATGTGGTCTAACAGGAGCTGCAACTGGACACACTTCCTGCACATGAAGGAGTCAAGGGCATCGGCCGCGACCCTGAACTCTCACATTAAGCACGAGAAGCATAACACGGGTTATAAAGAGGAGTTGGCTAAAGTTAATACATTAAAGTATGTGGTACAAACTTTGATCCACTCAAGAATGTTTTTTTGTTTTTCCAGTAGTTTTGTAATTTTAGAACATTCATGTTGTCCCATTCACACGGAGTTTGTGTGACATATGATTTATTGGCTTTTGATATGTTTAGAGAACAGATGGGTTTTATTTTCAACAATTTAGCATTCATAGTGCGGACCCACTGAAATAACCTTCTTTAAAAGATAAGAAGGAACAACAGCCTGGATCTGACATGTTGGACCAGCCTGCTTTCACGTTGCTAGATGTGAGGTATTGCATCTCCATTCTTTAACTGACTACTAGGTGCAGTGCATCTTGATTTCCCTGACCACTGCGTGCATAAGGTCAGAGCACTATCCTTCTATTGCTGTAGCATGTTGGAGAAACCTTGCTGTACTAGCTGTTGGGTGCAGCACCAGAAGATTGTCCTGATAGCTGGGCACAATGCCTTGGAGCACCGTTTTGTCAGATGCACTTTATTGGACACAAACCTCCTAGCTAATTGGTGAGGAATTTTAAAAACTCCTCTGGCCATTAGCTGATGGGTGAGTGATATTGCAGAGAATTGGCTTTCGCTGCCAAAGACTGGACTCAAAACAAAAGTATTGTTTTGTTTCTGGTTTGCCTCTGCCCCTCTCCCTCTTATGTGCATGTGCTATTGTCTGATTAACAGATTAATTGAGGGGCTAGTAAAGAGCTAGTTATGAAACTGAAATGTGTGTAATGTAACAACGTGAAACTGAGAACTGTATGTGGACAGGACACATTCTAATGCAGTTCGAGTCTAAGAGTTAGGTACAAAATGGAGTGATCTAGTTCTTTAATCATAACTTCATTGGTCTCAGTGGCTCTGGATTAAAATTAGTGTTGTCTGCTAAATTTGGGGAACAAAAACAAGTAATTTTTGTTCTTCAACTGATAGCCATACGTGAAGAGCGACACTGTGGTGTCATAGTTCAAGACAACAGCAAGTTTTAAAAGGATTGAAAAAGAGGTGGTGTTCAGGAAATAATGACTAACTGATGCTGAGCTGTGGTTTTAAACGCTGATAATTATATGAAGCAATATTGAGTGATGGGGGGGCATTCATACTTTGGAGGGGTTGGACAAGCTGAAATTTGATTGGGACAATGTGATTAGTTTTGAATTAAACACTATGCAGATGTAGGATGGAGGGAGAGTATGTAGGACAGAGTTTTGATGCATAGAGACATTTATGGCACTGAAGGATGCCATTTGACTATACCAACTCTCTGTGGAGCAATCCAGTCAGTCCCATCCCCCTCTTTATCCCTGTAGCCCTGCGAGTTTATTTGAATTATTTGAAGTGCCCACCCAATTTCCTTTTGAAATCATTGGTCGTCACAGCTTCCACCACCACCACCACCCTTGTGAGCAGTGGATTCAAGGTTATTGCCATTCGTTCTGTTTAAAAACACTTCTTCCTTAAATTCCCTTGCATCTCTTGTCCAAAAACGTCAATATATCTCCTCTTGTCCTTTACCATTAGCTAACACGAACAATTTTTTCTTGTCTACCTGATTCTAACGTATCTTAATCCTGTACATATTTATTAAACCTCTCTTCAATCTGCTTTGCTCCAAGGAGAATAATCTCCAATCTAACTAACCTCATAGGTAAAATCCCCCATCCCTGGAACCATTCTGGTAAATCACAGCTCCTAGGCCCTCCCCAGAACTGAATGCAATACTCTATTTGTGACCTAACCAGAGCTTTTAAGGAAAAACATATTTCAAAATCGTTTGGGGTTCTAAAGCATTTCTTCATTTCCTTATGTTATATATATGTCATCGTTTTTCTGTTACTGCGCTTGGCATGTTAGAGTCTCAGTGAATCTAAATGGAGTGTTGTGAATTAAATTCAACCACAGAATGGCATGGTAGCACAGTGGTTCATACTGCTGCCTCACAGCGCCAGGGACCCGTGTTCCTGAGTTTTTACATTCTCCCTGTGTCTGCATGGTTTTCCTCCAGATGCTCTGGTTCCCTCCCACAGTCCAAAGATGTACGGGTTTGGTGGATTGGCCTTGCTAAATTGCCCCTTAGTGTCCAGGGATGTGCAGGTTAGGTTATGGGGTTACGGGAGTAGGGAGGAATGGTTGGGTGAGTGGATATGGGTAGAGTACTCATTCGAAGGGTCGGTGCAGACTCAATGGGTCGAATGGCCTCCTTCCGCACGATAGGAATTCTATGAATCATCAAAGATTCCTCACTCACTCCCACCAGCCACACAATACCATTTTCTCGGTTCTCAGGCTTTCCCTGGTAACCAGATTGTCCAGAATTATTTGAAAAGAAAATGTCCCCATTTTAATCTCCTGTCCAGTACTGACTCTTGTACAGGCTGATGTCCTGCTTGGGCTGCTGTGATGCTGGAACTATTATTGTAATCCCTTTTACAGTATTCAAAATAATGAATTTCTGGACGATGAATAGCTCTACAAGGTGCAAATCAACAATATGATTATTGTTCTCAATCTGTTTATTCACACCAGATCAGTAATCGTGCTGGGGATTCCATGGTTCTGGACTGGGATAGAGTTCGAGTATTTGACCGGGAAGTTGCACAAATGTATCTGAATATGACAAAATCCACAACAGAAACTAAGGTGAGTAAGAGTGCAAACCTAGATCTTTAGTCCCTGTGAATCTCTTGGTGAGGGGGGTGGGGCGGGGGAGCATGCAGTGGTTAGGTTACTGGGAAATCTGGAAATTAGAAGCTGCTATCAATAAAACTGACCGTGAAGCAGTTGGCTTGCTGTAAAAACGAGTGTGCCATTCTACTCTGTTCTGATTTATATGTGAAATCCAGCTTCCTTACTGATTCATAACTACCTTCTGAAGTGTTTTTTAAAAAACACTCAATTGTACCAAAACTGATACAATTACTGCAGTCGTTGAAGAGCAAGACTACCTTCTCAGTGACTTAAGGATGGACAATAAATGCTTGCCTTGCCAGTGATGCACACATCCTGAGAAATAGATTGAGTTTATAGAAAGAAAATAATTCCCTAAATACACAGAACTGGGTAATCACATGAGTTGAAAGAGAATTGCAGTCTGGAAATCCTCAGAGAATGGGGTCTGTAACCTTTGTAATGAGTAATAGATGATGGGCGGGGAGAAGGAGGAAATTGGACAATTGCAGATGGAAACAAAGAGGAGGATTTTGATTCCAAAGTAAAACTAGTTGGTATTAAATTCTACAACTTGCAGAAGAGAAGGTGTCTTTGTATCAGCTGAAAATCAGTGCCTTTGAGAGAATCATTGGACAAATTGCAAGCCCATTCAGCTCTTTGCTTCAGGCAGATTATTCTCCATGGTCAACTCCTGGACTTCTGATTCCCATGAATGCAAGTCATTTCCTGTGGCATGTAATGACTTGAGAAAGAAAACTGCTAACTGAAGATCAGGGCTCTCTTAATTCTAGAAGTACCTTATAGCTGGATTTCTGTTGATTTTTGTTGCAGGTGGAATCTGTGAGTAAAAAGGAGAAGGTGAAACAACGACCACAGGCTCTAAACACGGTGGAGATGCTGCGTGTAGCCAGCTCTGCCCTGGGTATGCTGTGTTAAATACAACTCTCACTCATCATTACCTGGTGATAAATCTGATTTCTTTGCTGTGTAAAGTGTTTGGATGCTACGAATGAAAAATAAATATATTTTTAAATTTCCTTTTATCTTTTATTTTAAAACTTTATCTAGGTTTGTTGTGATGACATTTTATTACTGGGGTATGGTGCATTGTCAAGGGCAGTGTCAGAATTGAAGACTCAAATCAACTTACCCTGACCAGCAAGCCTTTCTGCATGAGCATGATATTTTACACTGAGCGGAAACGGAATTATCTGCTGAACAATGAGCAGTTTTGTGCTCCTTCGTAGGCCCACGCCTATTTGGATTGAGACTGCCCGAACGCATTTTACATAGGATGGTCAGCAGATTGAGGCACAGCAGATCTGACACGATAAGATTATGGTTCATAATTCACATGGCAAATTTTGATGCTGGTTACAAATTATTTCACTGACTTTCGGGCACAAACTATCCTCTGCAATGGCAGTATGGAAATGTGATATTGGGGACTGAGATGTTGCTAGTTTCAGTAATTTTACAAGTAAATAAAGAAGATTCCGAAAGCTCTTGAGAATTAAATGCAAGCCCCAGGACATCTGTGTATTTCTACAGACTATGTTTCTCAATTCTGGTCAGCTACTTTCCATAGAAAATGAGCAAGATCTTCCATTGAATTTGCATCTATTTTGGGAACATTCTGTGTGAATGGTGATAGAAAATGTGGGAGGGAGGCTTCTGCCATATCTGAGATTTTCCACAGGGAGTGACATGGCCATTGAAATCTAGGTGGGCATATTGAATTGATGGGGGTATGTTATCATCTTTCCCATTATTGACACCTTGGCCAAATGGGTGTCAGGAATGCTGTTGATTGACTGAGATGATTTGTTAATCAGTTCACTTGTGATTTTTTGTATCTTTCTTCTTATGTTCAGTAATTTCCCCATCGACCATGGTTACCTTATTTCCAGTTCTGCAGAAGGGTCATCATTTAACTATAAATCTCTCTATTCTCTCCATAGATGCTGACTATTTTCAGCATGTTTTTTGTTTCAGATTTCACTGCTGCTGTTAGAGTGATGATAAAGCAGCAGTGTGGAACTATACTTATTAATTTTATTATGCCTCTTATGAGCTGGTACCAAACCCATTGCATTTCAAATTGTTAAAGGCAAAAATAATGGCTGGAATTCTCTGGCCTTTGGAATTCACTTTTCCCACTGGCAGTGGTAGATTCATAGAATTTACAGGGCAGAAGGAGGCCACCCGGCCAATCAAGTCCGCACCGGCCCTTGGAAAGAGCACCCCACCCAAGCACACACCTCCACCCCATCCCTGTAACCCAGTAGCCCCACCTAACCCTTTTGGTCACTAAGGGTAATTTATCATGGCCAATCCACCTAACCTGCACGTCTTTGGACTGTGGGAGGAAACCGGAGCACCAGAAGGAAACCCACGCAGTCACGGGGAGATCGTGCAAACTCCACACAGACAGTGAGCCAAGCCGGGAATCAAACCTGTGTCCCTGAAGCTGTGAAGCAACAGTGCTAACCACTGTGCTACCGTGCCGCCCTGCCCGTGGTTTTCCTGGCAGCGTGGGGTGGCTCCAACGGGAAATCCCATTGACAAGCAGCAGGAAGAGCGAACTCCGCCACTCGCAAACGGCAGGCCGCTGTGAAAAAAATGCAGCTGGGAGACCGGTGAAGCCTGTCCAATATCTCAAAAAATGGTGTTCTGCGACATTATTAGTCATTAGTTCACATTTCGGCTTACTAGATTGCAGAGATGCTAAAATGCCAATTTCTATTCTTGCCCCACCTTCTCAAAGGCCCCTCAGTTATGAAAAATGCAGAACAGCAGGTTGCTATATAGATATTAAATTAAAATCTAGAATTTTCCGTTTTTCAAGGGTACCGCAGTTATGCATAGTGAATAAAGCGATTGATTGCTTCAGCCTCCGTCTCAAGGATATTTGTTGATGGTTAACTCTCACACTTCATTTGTTTATACAGGGATGGGCCCACAGCATGCTATGCAAATAGCTGAGAAGCTGTACACCCAGGGGTACATCAGCTACCCTCGAACAGAGACTACCCAATACCCAGAAAACTTTGATCTCAAGGGAAGCCTCCGACAGCAAGCAAACAACCCCTACTGGAGTGATATGGTTGGTAAATGAATGACCTTTGTTTAAAGGATGTAGGAATTGCTTCTGTTTCTGACATTTAATTTCCAACTGGGATATTGATGGCACAGGTTTATTTCAGGTATTGTCATTTGTTGCTTTGAAAATATAATTTGTGACTTCCGATGGCGGTCATGTTGTGACCGGTCGCTTATTTGGCAGCTCGTGCTCAAGGCTGGGGTTTTTATTTCGGACCTTTTCCCCGTTTCGAGGGTGGAGTGGCTAAAAAGGTGTAGGATGTGTCAGAGGGGAGTCTGATTCCACTGGTGGGACTAGTGGTTGGATCCAAAGACCAGAAGTGGGTCAAGAAGAAGGGAACAGCTGGAGAAGTAGAATCTTCCTGCGCCACAGCTTAAGATAGCAGAGGATGCTGAGCCGGTGCTGACAACCCAATGGTTGATGGACCAACTGGTGGACTTCTTAAATGAGAGGTTCAGCCAGCAGAGGAGAGAGGCCATGAGGACCTAGCCAAGGCGGTAGACCTGTTGAAGTCTGGGATTGATCAAGTGGAGCAGAGGCTGGAGTCCCAGGGTCAGGCCATCCGGAAAGTGGAGGAGGCGGTGGGGGAGCACAAGGAGTAGTTGGCTTCGCTGGCAGCTGAGGTGGGAGTAAAGCGAGTTAGCCAGAGGCGTCTGCAGGGGAAGGTGGAGGACCGTGCGAACCACTCCCAGAGGCAGAACTTGAGAATTGTAGAGATGCCTGAAGGCATCGAGGGAGCGGACGCTGCCACGTACACGGCTGGAATGTTGGAGAAGCTGATGGGAGAGGGTACCTTTGGCCGGCCCCTGGAGGTCGATTGAACGCACAGGACGTTAATGAAGATGCCGCAGGCTAATGAGCCGCCGAGGACAATAGTAGAGCGTCTTCACCGGTTTCTAGATAAGAAGATCTTGAGATGGGCGAAACTGACGAGGAGATGCACCTGTGAGGGGAGTGAGCTGCGAGTGTATCAAGACCTGGGCGCGGACTTGGCATAGAGGAGGGTTTAATCAGGTGAAGACTGCCCTCTTTAAAAAGTGAGTGAAGTTTGAGATGTTGTACACGGCTCGCCTCTGGGTGGCCTGTGACCTTTAGCAATAAAGAGCATCATTTTGGAACACCAGAGGAGGCGACTAAATTTTTGAGAGACAATGGACTGGCAGGTGAAGGGGGACATTGAACTTTGGAGGAGGGGAGTGGAGAGGAATATGGTTCCTTTTGTCCTGTTCTTTTTGGTAATTCTTGTATTTTTTCGGTTTGGTGGGTGGTTGGGGAACTCTTCTCCTCCGAGATGCTTTGAGGTAATGAGGGGTGAGTGCACCTTTCTGACTGTTGAGATTTTTTTTTTTCTCGTTTATTGTCGCACTGTTGTGAGGGGTATCTGTGGAGGGTAGGAGATGGTGGCACCTTGGGCGGGAGCTGCCAGGCTAACTGGGCGGGATAGTTAATGGGAGCACAGTGGGGGTGATCAGGTGGGTACTGTAGCAGTGGGGTGGGGGGTGGGATTGTTGGTTTGTTTAGGGGAGGGTGGGGCTACTGACAAAGGAGTATTTGTGGAAGGTACTGGGGCGGTTCGGGTTTGGACAGGGGTTTGCAGATTGGATTTGATTGCTGTACCAGGCGCCGGTGGCGAGTGTCAGAACGAATCAGGTGAGTTTGGGGTATTTTAGGTTATGCAGGGGGGGCGAGGCAAGGATGCCCTCTCTCCCTGTTGCTTTTCGCCTTGCCTATAAAGCCATTGGCGATGATCCTTTAGAGCGTCTAGGGGTTGGAAAGGGATTGTACGGGGGTGAATGGAGTGTAGGGTGTCCCTGCATGCGGACAACCACTGGAAAGCACAGGGGGTATCATGGACAGTTTGGTGAAATTCAGTAAGTTTTCGGGGTACAAATTAAACATGGGAAAGAGTGAGGTCTTTCCGACTCAGGCGAGGGGGCAGGGGAAGAGATTGAGAAAGTTGCCGTTTAAGGTGGTGGGGAGCGCGTTTTAGGTATCTGGTATTCAGGTGGCGCGGGGGTGGGAGCAATTTCACAAGTTGCATCTGGCTCGGTTGGTGGAGCAAATGAGGGACAAATTTAAAAGGTGGTATGTGTTTCCATTGTCATTGGTGGTGGGGGGGGGGGGTGCAGTCCATAAAGATTGACTGTGCTCCCAAGGTTTTTGTTTGCATTCCAGAACCTCCCAATTTTTATCCTCAAGGCCTTTTTCAAGAAGGTTAATTTGATATTGGGATTTGTGTGGGCAGTGTAGGTCCCGCGGGTAAAAAAAGCGCTGTTGGAGTGAGGGGGGTGGGTGGAGGGTTGGCCTTGCCAAATGTCCCTGCTCAAGATGGCGCCGGAGCGAGGCGACTCTCTGCAAGCTCTCCCCAACAGATCCACATTTTCTTCCCATGTACTGAATGATCTGTTGAGCTGCTTGCAGAAAAATACTTTTCATTGTACCTCGGTACACGTGACAATAAACAAATCCAATCCAATGTAATGAATTATTATTAGGTGGCAAACATAACCATGGTAAGGAAGTGGGTAGTGGGGGTTGGGTCGGTTTGGGAGCAGATGGAGGCAGCCTCTTGTAAGGGTACTAGTTTGGGAGCCCTGTTGATGGCGCCTCTGCCGCTTGCGCTACCACAATACCGGTAGTTGTGGCGGCCGGAGGTGTGGGGACAATGGCAACAATACTTGAGGCTTGAGGGGGCCTCAGTTTGGGCCCCAATCTGTGGGAATCACAGGTTTGCACCGGGGCAACTGGATGGGGATTTTCCGGGTTGGTGGCTGGCGGGGATTGAGAGGTTGGAGATTTGTTCATGGAGGGCAGCTTCCCGAATTTGGAAGGACTGGCGAAGGAGTATGAGTTGCCCTGTGGAAATGGGTTCCGATACTCACAGGTGCGGAACTACGTGAGAAAGCATGTGTCGTCCTTTCCTCATCTGCCGACCCCAGGGTTGCAGGACCAGGTGCTGTCGAAAGCAGGAGTTGGAGAGGGCAAGATGGCAGAGATATATAAAGAATTGATGGATTAGGATGGCACTCTAATAGAAGTAGTTAAGCGAAAGTGGGAGGAGGAGCAGGGGGTAGAGATGGAGGCTGGGTTATGGGAGGAAGCTTTGAGGAGAATAATGGGTCCTCTTTGTGAGCCAGGCTGAGTCTCATTCAGTTTAAGGTAGCTCATAGGGCGCATATGGTGATGCTGATGGTGGTTCCAAGTCCAGAATTGACAGTGTTTGGAGTGTCGGAAGACCCGGGAGTTGAGGGGGTGAGACAGGCCAATGTTCTGGCTTTTGCCTCCCTGATAGTCCAAAGACGGATCCTGTTGGGGTGGAGGGACCGGGAGCCTCCGAAACCGGTGGTATGGATGAGTGATCTCGCGGATTTCCTTAAATTGCAGAAAATTTAATTTGCCTTAAGGGGGCGATGGAAGGGTTCGCCCGGAGTTGGAAACCGTTCATTGACTTCTTCCAGGGCAGTTGAGGCAGCCGGGGGAGGGAGGGGGGGGTCATTGATTTCTTCCAGGGCAGTTGAGGCAGCGGGGGGGATTAGGGTTAACAAGAAAAAGTGGAGGCAAGATGGTGGGGGTAATATATATATACCCCCCCACCCTCTCTGCTGGCAGGGGGGGCGGGTTGCGGTTGTTGGCTATTTATTGAATTATGCTATGTTCCCCTGTTTGTTATCTGTTGGTTATCTTTTTCCTCCTGGTTGTGGTTTTATTTGATGTTTAGACAGCTGGTTTGTGATGCAGAACAAGGCCAGCAGCGCGGGTTCAATTCCTGTACCATCTTACCCGAACTGGCGCTGGAATGTGGCGACTAGGGGCTTTTCACAGTAACTTCATACTTGTGACAATAAAAGGTTATTATTATTATTATTATTATTTATAAATGCCTTAATGAACATATCTTTTAAAAAAGAGAAAATATAGTTTGTATTTTGCAAAAGAACATTCAATGGCAAATTGCTCAGGAAGACATAGAGGAGCCCAAGATTGCAAACCAAAGGAGGTACTGTGTATCTAGATCATTGAGCTGAAAGGGGTATAGTGCGTCTGTGATTCAGCAGCCAAAATTAAATTAAGTCTCAATGAAGAGGATCTCTTCACTGATGCGATGGATGACCGCCTAGTTCACTCCATCAGTTTACCCCCCGAAAGTGGAAGTAGATATCTCTGTTTATTTGCTGTTCCCATCCCATTTGAACAATGCATTTCTTTCTTCCTCTGCACTCTTCTGCTTGTTCACCAAGACAGCCACACCAATTTATCATTGGTTGTCCATTTATTCTCCAACTAAAATGAAGTTGACCGGGAACTAATTGAGGAATATTTTATCTGACTATGATGATGGAATAAATTTTTTTTGTAGGTAAAGACATTACTTGCTGAAGGCATCAATCGTCCTCGAAAGGGTCAGGATGTTGGCGACCATCCTCCCATCACCCCGATGCGATCTGCCACAGAAGCTGAATTAGGTACGAATTTAATAGCTTTATCTTTAGCACAATTGTTCAACTTATAGCCCTCACCTGGATAACAAAGTCCTGACAATATTTGTGCTTCTTCGTGAAATGTTTGTAGATCTGTCTTACTCACAGAATTCTCCTAATTTAATTTCTGACCCTGAATGCGAGGAAAGGATTTATCTTGGTGCTGTTGCCTCATTGATGGATAAATCCTAGCTTGGTGCGATTGTGGCTTTGTTTGGAATCTTGTTAGAAGTACTATTAGAACTGTCATATCCCTGCCCGTAGAGGTCTTTTACGGTCTGTAACGGAAATAAAATTACCCTTTCTTTCCCGCCCGTCCCCTACATACACAATCATTCGTCCTGCTTTGCTGACATCCTAGGAATTTGCACACACTGAAACATGGTTTGGTTGTATACTTCATTTATTGCTTGCACTTTCTGTCAGCATATTTTTGTTCTGCATCAGCTGTTGCAAAATCAGGACAGTCACAGACAGCAACAAGAAATTTAAATATGCATGATTGAAAAATCAGCCTGTTCTGAGTTAGCTGTCCTTCGCTCAAGTGATGATAGATGCTAACAGCGATCAAGTTTGGAGGAAACGTGACAGCACAGTGGTTAGCATTGCTGGCTCATAGTGCTATGGACCCGGGTTCGATCCCAGCCCCGAGTCACTGTCCACGTGGCGGTTGCACATTCTCCCTGTATTTGCGTGGGTCTCACCCACACACTCAAAGGTGGATTGGCCACTAAATTGCCCCTTAATTGTAAAAAAAAAATTGGATACTCTAAATTTATATTTACATTTTTTTTTAAGTTTGCAAGAAAAGTGACCTGCAGTTCCTCCTCCTGATTTTTCTTTTTGTTTATTGATTCTTACATGGGATGTTGGCAATGCCAACATTTATTGTGTCTTTAGTTGCCTGAGCAGCTTGATCGGCCATTTCAGAGGGCAGCTAAGAGTCAACCATAGATCACATGTAGGTAGGCCAGAGCAGGTAAAGATGGCAGATTTCCTTTCCTAAAGGATATTCTGAACCATACAATAATGAATGTTTTCGAGATGCTGTCTGGAAATTTTTAATTCATTCACGGGACGCTGGCAAGGCTAGTATTTATTGCCCAACCCTAAATGCCCATGTAGAATTGACTACAGATTTGAACCGCTGCAATACACCCACGGTGCTGTCCGCAGGATTTTGACCCAGCGACGAAAGGAGCTGAGATATAGTTCCAAGTCAGGGTGGTACATGATCATCATTGTGCAGATGATTGTGTCCCCATGCATCTGCTGCCTTTGTTCTGCTAGGTGGTAAAGTATTTGGAAAGTACTACCATTGTGGGTATGGTTCTGAGGGTATTGACTATTTTGGGTTGTTGCTTGACTGATCTGTGGAACACCTCTCCCAATTTTAGCACATGCCTCCAGCTGTTAGTGAGGAGGACTTCACAAGAGTTAACTGGGCAGGCTGTGCCTTTGTCTGAATCTGATGCCTAGGTCAATGTTGGGTGATCCATCAAGCTTCGCTTCTTTTAAAGTTTTTTGTGTTGATTTGATACAACTTTGATGCAACAGTTTGCTCGGCCATTTGAGAGGGCAGTTAAAGGTCAGTCACATTGCTGTGGGTCTAAAGTTGCATACAGTCCAAATGGCAAGCCAAGGCAGATTTCCTTCCCTAAAGGGAAAGAAACCATTTGGATTTTTAAGACAACTCAGTAGATTCATTGTTACCATTACTGATCCTTACTTTTTTATTGCCGCTTTTTATTCATTGAATTTAATTTCATCAGCTGATGCGGTGTTGTCTGGACCATTAGTCCAGGCCTCTAGAGTATTAGTCCAGTAATATGACCATTATACTACCAAACCTGTTTGCCGCAATATGTTCCATTGTTTGTGCAGCAGAGTGTATAAACGTGAACCTTGTGGTTGGGTCCCCTTCTGAAATTCATTCTCTTGGCTTTTTGATGAAGGTTGGTTCCCTGATTGATCACCTTCCCACACACACTCACTTCAGTGAAGTAAAACCCTCAACATCATGCCTACCCAACTTCATGTATTATCCCCAAGCAATGTAATATTTTTTAATAAAAGGTCGATATGTGTCATCGTTCGACAGCTCCTTGATGCTGCTAGATAGATGGTTAACGAAAGAAACAAAATGCCACATAGTCTTTTTTAAGAACCAAATTGACCTTCAAAGCAGCAGTAATTTACTGAGCCTAATTCTACACTGATGGAATTATAGAATGCAATGTCCAAAATATCTGTGGTAATAAGGAAGTCAAAATGAAGTTTTCAGTCAGTTATAACTTATTATTCATTGATACAAATATGATTCAATGCCATCTCAATATTTTTCCTTTTCAAAATAATTTTATTGAGAACTTTTTAAAAGTACAGATAACTTTTGAATCGATAGTTTGTTAGTAATTTGAAGGTGAGGTTTAGATGACACATACCTTTCTTTAATTATTGTACATGTATCAGAGATGCAGAAGTGGTTTGGCTGATATGTTGGGCAGAGCTGAATGGGCTTTGTTCATTTCCTATCCATTGGGTGCTCGCTTTCCACTAAACTGGTGTTTCCTCGTCAATGTTTCACTGTTCCAGGTGGCGACAGCTGGAGGTTATACGAATACATCACCAGGCACTTCATCGCTACAATCAGTCATGACTGCAAGTATCTGCAAACCAGCATTGCATTCAATATCAATATGGAACATTTTACGTGTATGGGGAAGACTCTGATTTCACCTGGTAAGAGTGGAACATCAGTTAATGTTTACACAGTAACTCCACTGGGACGGGAGGGAGTATATTGTTACGTACTTCATAAAATCATCACTGTTCCTGAAAATCACGACTTTAGATAAAACATTGGTTCCCATAGGAATCGAGGTTAAAACTCTACTTGGATTCCGTAGGATCTTCCTTATCAGAAAAAAAGAAATGTTAAAACATTGCATTCTCTAAGTTGCAATATTTTACATTGGTAAATGAAATCATTTTTATATTTTTTAACTTATTTTGTTTTAAAGGAAAATCGTAACTTTCTACTTGTAGTGCGTTTTGCTCACCACCGCCCATTCTGAACCTCCCGGTCCCTAATCCTCCTCTGATCCTACCCCTCCTAACCCACCGATTGTTGTGACCATTCCCCAATCCTCTCTCCACTCCCCTACCTCCAAGTTGCAGCCTTGCCGCCTCTGTGAACTTCCCATTTCCTGACTCAATCTCTTTCCACTTCCCTATCCTGGACTTGCTTTCCTGTTCGAGATCTTAAATCCAGTTCGATGCCGGAGCCCTGATGTTGTGAGTCTCATTGGTGCAGAATTGCCAAGCTGGGGTTGCCATAATCCATTGTTTAAATGCTGCGGCTCACTATTTTACATTGCTGAACCCTTGCTGCGTGAAAGGGCTCAGGAGAAGTAAAACCACCACAGTCCCAGATGACCATCGGCTGTTTCTCCTTTGAGGGGGAGATATGACTGGTGGTGATTTAACCTCACCACACCTTAGGTGAGGGGGGATAGAGGATGGCATGATAGCTCAATGGTTAGCACTGCTGCCTCATGCTGCTGAGGACTTGGGTTCGATCCTGGTCCCAGGTCACTGTTAGTGTGGAGTTTGCACAATCTGTCTGCGTCTGGCTGCGTGGGTCTCACCCCCACAACCTAAAGATGTGCAGGGTGGGTAGATTGGGCCCTTAAAAAATGGGACTTCTGGTGTGCACCATGGAGTAAGTGGTCCTACCCAAGGTTACAGAAAAGAGCTCTTTTTTAAGCAATATGGGGTGGATGTTGGAGGAGTACTTTCCCCCAGGAATGGTATGTTTCTTGGTTACCAGACCTGCAGAAACAGTGAAAGATTTGGCTGGAGCTACAGCAGAGACAAAAGCCTCTTTCAGCATGCAGGCGGGGGAAGGGCGAGTTTAAAGGCCTCAAGCTGACCTGAGGGCCTTTATGAAAGCTGAATTCTAGCAGCAGAGGGAACAACTGTGAAAAGATCTCACCAAGGGCTCTTTTAAGGGCCCGCAACGGCGCTGATTTGATTTTTCCCCAGGTGGGAACGCAGCCTCTGTGCTTGGCGGCCGGTGGATGGGCTGGACTAGAAGTGGAGCGACCAGAAAATCAACTTTGCAGCAGAAGAAGGTACGAGGCAAAAAGGACAAGATGGTGGTGGGCGGGGAACCGGCAGCATGGCAGCAGTGGGCGAGGGAGCAGCAGGAGCTGCTGCTGCGCTCCTTCCAGGAACTAAAAGCTGAGATCCTGGAGCTGTTGAGGGCATTGTTGGACAGGCTCGGGGCGACTCAGGCTGCAGAGATTCGGGAGCTGCAGCAGAAGGCTTCGGAGAACAAGGACGAACTCCTCGGCCTGGCGGTGAAGGTGGAGTCACACGAGGCGTTTCACAAGAAATGGTTGGCAAGGATGGAGGAGATGGAGAACTGCTCCCGCCGGAAGAATCTGCGGATTTTGGGCCTCCCGGAGGGGCTGGAAGGTTCGGATTTGGGGGCCTATGTGGTCCTGATGCTGAACTAGCTGATGGGCACGGGGTTGTTCCGGGGACCCCTGGAGCTGGAGAGTGCCCATCGGGTGCTGCTGCGGAAGCCTGGGCCTGACGAGCGGTGCTGGTCCGTTTTCAACGCTTGGTCGACCGTGAGTGTGTGCTTCGCTGGGCGAAGAGGGAGAGGAGTAGTAAGTGGGAGAATACGGAGATCAGGATCTACCAGGACTGGAGTGCGGAAGTGGTGAAGAGAAGGGCTTTTACAAGTGCTCCACAAGAAGGGGGTCAAGTTTGGCCTGTTACAGCCGGCACGCCTGTGGGTCACTTATAAAGACCGCTAACTTTATTTTGACTCCCCGGAGGAGGCCTGTCCAGGCAGAGAAGCTGGACTTGAACTGAGGGCTGGGGAACGTTGTACGCAGCCCGGAGGCATTGTCCTCCTTGATATCCTTTCGCTCTTTTTGATTCTATTGGACGATGTTTTTTGTTTTTTTTGCTGACTTGCCTTTTCTTTTCTGCTTTTCGGGACTGTTATCTGTTTACTTGGGTGTTTTGTCATATCATGTTGGGATTTTTATTATTTTGTGTGACACTCGGGAGGGTAATTGGGTTGGCGGGAGCAACCGGGGTCAGCAGGAGTCAGCTGACTTACGGAAGTACAATGACTGGAGTTACGCAGCTTGGGGGGGGGGGGGGGGGGGGGGGGGGGGAGAGATACCGGGTTGCTGCTGGAATGGCCAAGAAGGAGCTGGAGAGTGCAGAGGGGGTCGGGATAGGGATCTGTCGCCGTGGGGAACGGGCTGAGCGAGGGGCGCGGGCACGTGGCGGATTACGGAAGGGTGATGGCTAGTCGACAGGGGAGGGGGGCAGGTGGCCCTCCGATCCGGCTGATCATCTGGAATGTGAGGGGACTGAATGGGCCGATCAAACGGTCCCGCGTGTTCGCGCACCTGAGGGGGCTGAAGGCAGACGTGGCTATGCTTCAGGAGACGCACCTGAAGGTGGCGGATCAGGTTAGGTTGAGGAAGGGGTGGGTGGGCCAAGTGTTTCATTTGGGGCTGGATGCAAAAAAACCGTGGGGTGGCGATCCTGGTGGGGAAGAGGGTGTCGTTTGAGGCGTCGAGTGTGGTGGCAGACAGCGGCGGGAAGTACGTGATGGTGAGCGGCAAGCTGCAAGGGGAGCGGGTGGTGCTGGTCAATGTATATGCCCCGAATTGGGATGATGCGGGTTTCATGCGGCGCATGTTGGGCTGGATTCCAGATTTGGAGGTGGGGGGCCTGATAATGGGGGGGGATTTCAACACGGTGCTGGATCCGCCATTGGATCGATCCAGTTCCAGGACAGGTAGGAGGCCTGCGGCGGCTAAGGTGCTGAGGGGGTTTATGGACCAGATGGGAGGGGTGGATCCTTGGAGGTTCGCGAGGGCCAGGGAATTTTCATACTTTTCCCATGTGCATAAGGCCTACTCCCGGATCGATTTCTTTGTTTTGAGTAGGGCGCTGATTGCGGAGGTTGTAGATGCTGAGTACTCGGCGATAGCCATTTCTGACCATGCCCCGCATTGGGTGGACCTCGAGCTGGGGGAGGAGAGGGACCAGTGCCCGTTGTGGCGCTTGGAGGTGGGACTGCTGGCGGATGAGGATGTGAGGGGGCGGGTTCAAGAATGCATCGAGAGGTACCTAGAGGCCAACGATAATGGGGAGGTCCAAGTGGGGACGGTCTGGGAGGCGCTGAAGGCGGTGGTTCGGGGGGAGTTGATCTCCATTTGGGCCCACAGGGAGAGAGGGGAGCAGAGAGAAAGGGAGAGATTGGTGGGGAAGATGGCGAGGGTGGGCAGGAGGTACGCGGAGGCCCCGGAGGAGGGATTGCTGAGGGAGCGGCGCAGCCTCCGGGCTGAGTTCGACTTGTTGACCACCAGAAAGGTGGAGGCTCAATGGAGAAAGGCTCAGGGTGCGATGTACAAGCATGGGGAGAAGGCGAGTAGGATGCTGGCACACCAGCTCTGTAAATGGGATGCGGCTAGGGAGATTAGTGGAGTTAAGGATCGGGGAGGAAATGTGGTGCGGAGGGGGGTAGACATTAATGGGCTCTTCAGGGACTTTTAGGAGAGACTATATCGGTCCGAACCTCCGGCGGAGAAGGGTGGGATGGGGCGCTTTTTGGACTGGCTGAGATTCCCGAGGGTGGAGGAGGGACGGGTGGAGGGTCTGGGGGTGCCAGTTGAGCTTGAGGAGCTGGTTAAAGGGATAGGGAACGTGCAGTCGGGGAAGGCGCCGGGGCCGGATGGGTTCCCGGTTGAATTTTACAAGGCATATGCAGACCTGCTGGGCCCCCTGTTGGTTAGGACCTTCAACGAGGCGAGAGAGGGGGGGGCTTTGCCCCTGACGATGTCTCGGGCGCTGATCTCCTTGATTCTTAAGCGAGACAAGGATCCCCTGCAGTGTGGGTCATACAGGCCGATCTCACTCCTGAATGTGGACGCCAAGTTGTTGGCAAAGATCTTAGCCACGAGGATAGAGGATTGTGTGCCGCAGGTTATCCACGAGGATCAAACGGGGTTTGTGAAGGGGAGGCAGCAGAACACTAATATACGGAGGCTCTTGAACGTTATTATGATGCCGGCGGTAGAAGGGGAGGCGGAGATAGTGGTGGCGCTAGATGCGGAGAAGGCCTTTGATAGGGTCGAGTGGGGGTACTTGTGAGAGGTGCCGGAAAGGTTCGGGTTTGGGGAGGGGTTTGTCAGTTGGGTGAGGCTGTTGTATGAGGCTCCGATAGCGAGTGTGGCCACAAATAAGAGGAGGTCGGAGTATTTTCGACTATACCGAGGGACGAGGCAGGGGTGTCCCCTGTCCCCCCTACTTTTTGCGCTGGCAGTTGAACCCCTGGCTATGGCGCTGAGGGAGTCGGGGGATTGGAGTGGGCTGGTCCGGGGTGGGGAGGAGCACCGAGTGTCACTCTATGCGGATGACCTATTGTTGTATGTAGCGGACCCGGTGGGGGCAATGCTGGTGGTGATGGGGATTCTCCGTGAATTTGGGGATTTCTCAGGGTATAAGCTTAACTTTGGGAAAAGCGAGCTGTTTGTGGTACACCCGGGGGACCAGAAGGGGGGGATTGGTCGGCTCCCACTGAAAAGGGCGGAGAGGAGCTTCAAGTACTTGGGGGTTCAGATGGCCAGGAGCTGGGGGGGCCTTGCATAAGCCAAACCTCACAAGGCTGGTGGAGCAAATGGAGGAGGAGTTTAAGAGGTGGGACATGCTGCCGCTGTCTTTGGCGGGTAGGGTGCAGTCAGTCAAGATGACGGTGCTCCCGAGGTTTCTGTTCCTGTTCCAGTGCCTCCCCATCCTTATCCCGAAGGCCTTTTTCAGGCGGGTTAACAGGAGCATTACGGGGTTTGTGTGGGCACACTGGACTCCAAGGGTGAGACGGGTGTTCTTGGAGCAGGGCAGGGATGGGGGGGATGCTGGCGTTGCCCAACCTCTGTGGGTATCATTGGGCTGCCAACGCAGCGATGGTGCGTAAGTGGGTAGTGGACGGGGAAGGGGCAGCATGGAAGAGGATGGAGGTAGCGTCCTGTGTGGGCACGAGCCTGGAAGCGCTGGTAACAGCGCCGCTGCCGCTTCCTCCAACGAAGTATACCACGAGCCCGGTGGTGGCAGCTACCCTCAAGGTTTGGGGGCAATGGAGGCGGTACAGGGGGGAGGTGGGGGCCTCGATGGGGTCCCCGATACGGGGGAACCACCGGTTTGTTCCGGGGAGAATTGATGGCGGGTTCCTGAGTTGGCACAGGGCAGGTGTCAGGAGGCTGGGGGACCTGTTCATAGACGGGAAGTTTGCCAGCCTGGGTGAGCTGGAGGGGAAGTTTGGGCTCCCCCCAGGGAGCACCTTTAGGTACATGCAAGTAAGGGCGTTTGTCAGGCGGCAGGTGGCGGGGTTCCCTCTGCTGCCGCCGCGTGGGGTCCAGGACAGGGTGCTCTCGGGGGTGTGGGTTGGAGAGGGGAGTATCTCGGAAGCGTTCCAGGTGATGCAGGAGGTAGACGAGGCCTCGGTGGAGGAGCTGAAAGATAAATGGGAGGAGGAGCTGGGTGAGGAGATTGAGGAGGGGATGTGGGCGGATGCCCTAGAAAGGGTGAACTCTTCTTGTGCGAGGCTTAGCCTCATACAGTTTAAGGTGCTGCATAGGGCTCATATGACCGGGACGAGGATGAGCCGGTTTTTTGGGAGCGAGGTGTATTAGGTGCTCAGGGAGCCCAGCAAACCATGTCCACATGTTCTGGGCATGCCTGGCGCTGGGGGAATTTTGGAAGGGGGTGGCAAGGACGGTATCGAGGGTGGTAGGATCCAGGGTCAATCCAGGCTGGGGACTCGCAATATTTGGGGTTGCAGCGGAGCCGGGAATGCAGGAGGCGAAAGAGGCCGGTGTTCTGGCCTTTGCGTCCCTAGTAGCCCGGCGGAGGATTCTTCTTCAGTGGAAGGATGCGAGGCCCCCAAGCGTGGAGGCCTGGGTCAACGATATGACGGGGTTTATTAAATTGGAGAGGGTGAAATTTGCCCTAAGGGGGTCAGTGCAGGGGTTTTTCAGGAGATGGCAACCATTCCTAGATCTCCTGGTAGAACGTAAAAACAAATGGTCAGCAGCAGCAGCAACCCGGGGGGGGAGGGGGCTGTCTCTTTGTTTTGGGTTGAATATATTGTTTAATTTATTGTTTCTCTTTTGTATATACGAGGGGGGGGGGGGTCTGTTCTTTTTGTTCTTAGAATTTTCTGTTATTGTTTTCTTTTTTGTGAAAATGTGAAAACTTGAATAAAAATTATTTTTTTTAAAAAATTTTTAAATTGGGTACTCTAAATTTAGAAAACAACCTTGGCGACAGACGAGGTTGAGAAAACAGGGCCTTCATTAATAACATCAGCCGGTAGGGGAGTTGAACTCGCGCTGTTGGCCTTACTCTCAAGGACCAGCTGTCCAACCAACTGAGCTGAACTTCTTTTGAAGTGTAAAACTGGAAAAAGTTTTTAGAAGGGTGGCATGGTAGCACAGTGGTTAGCACTGTTGCTTCACAGCTTCAAGGTCCCAGGTGCGATTCCCGGCTTGGGTCATTCTCTGTGCGGAGTCTGCACGTTCTCCCCGTGTCTGCGTGGGTTTCGTCCAGGTTCTCCGTTTTCCTCCCACAGTCCAAAGATGTGCAAGTTAGGTGGATTGGCCATGCTAAATTGCCTTTGGTATCCAAAGGTTAGGTGGGGTTATGGAGATGCAGTGGGGGCAATGGGCTTAAGTAGGGTGCTCTTTCCAAGGGCCGGTGCAGACTCGTTGGGCCAAGTGGCCGCCTTCTGCACTGTAAATTCTATGAAGTTATTAATTGCTGAGCTTTTAGGGCATTTTTAAAGTTTGATCAAATTAACTTTGTTAAAACTTATTACTTTTTGACCAAAATAAATTTTAACTGGAATAAAGCACAGTGCAACTTAGAAGCCAGTTATTATAGATTTATCTTTTCTGGCCTTTTTCATCTCAAAGCATTTGTTTGTGGAGGAGTCAATTGTTCAATATGCCTGGCTATATCTTGTCGCTATGCATGGCTGTTGATGAAGGTGTGAACGAAGGAAAGGTTAGAGTGACCTGCTTGTTCAATATTTCTGGGTGTTGGGAAAAGGAGTTGGGTGAGGAGATTGAGGAGGGGACGTGGGCGGACGCCCTGGAAAGGGTGAACTCCTCCTCTTCTTGTGCGAGGCTTAGCCTCATACAGTTCAAAGTGCTGCAAAGGGCTCATATGACCGGGACGAGGATGACCAGGTTCTTTGGGGGCGAGGATAGGTGTACTAGGTGCTCGGGGAGCCCAGCGCACCATGCCCGTATGTTTTGGGCATGCCCAGTGTTAGGGGACTTTTGGAAGGGGGTAGCAAGCACAGTGTTGAGGGTGGTAGGATCCAGGGTTGCGCCAGGCTGGGAACTCGCGATATTTGGGGTAGCAGCGGAGCCGGGAGTGCAGGAGGCGAAAGAGGCCGGTGTTCTGGCCTTTGCGTCCCTAGTAGCCCGAAGTAGGATTTTGCTTCAGTGGAAGGATGCGAGGCCCCCAAGCGTGGAGGCCTGGATCAATGACATGGCGGGGTTCATTAAGTTGGAGAGGGTGAAATTCGCCCTGAGAGGTGGCAGCCTTTCCTGGACTTCCTGGCGGAACGGTAGGGAAATAGGCCGGCAGCAGCAGCAACCCAGTTTGGGGGGGGGTTTGGTTCGGTGGGAGGGAGAATTGTGTACATGAGTTTGTTGGATGTGGCGGGTGTTATCTCTTTCCTTTTTGTTGTTTTTTTTGTTTTTGTAGTTGCTGTGTGGGGGGGGGGGGGTGGTTTTTGTTCTTTGGTTTTTACTATGGTTGTTTTGTTAATATTGTTTTGTTTATATTTTATGAAAATCTTAATAAAAATTATTTTTTTAAAAAAAAAATATTTCTGAGTGTTTTCCATGTTGTTCCTTTCCAGGTTATACTGCGGTGATGCCATGGCAGAGCCTGGCAGAGGAGGAGACCCTTCCAATCTGTGAGCGAGGTGATGTGTTTACTGTCGATGAGATTAAGTTGTTAGAGAAACAGACAAATCCACCTGACTACCTAACAGAAGCGGAACTCATCACCTTGATGGAAAAACATGGCATTGGTAAGTCAATCTCATATATATCCAACCGTTGGCTGTTCTGACCCATCTTTCCACATTGAGCGTCTCTGCAATTTTTGGACACAATTTTTGACGTGGTTCAAAGCGTTGTGGTTCAATGTATTGTTTAACACCATTGTGTAAACGTCTACATTCTGTGTCAGATGAAGTATAGTGATCATTGGATATGCCTGAAAATAGTAATTAATTCACAATGCAACAAGCATAAAGATAGTTATTTTATTTTTAAATTTTAACCACAAGGGCTTTGGTCCAGTATCACAAAGGTTGTGGTAATGTTGTTACGTGTTTTATATAGTAATAAAGCCAAGAAAAATCCAAACACCCATAGCTGCAGAGACCACTTCACTCTCTGATCTTGTACTCTAAATTCAACATTTGATCTTGAGCACTGTCCCTCCAGTTTGTGTACTTATTTAAACATGATCCTCTGCTTGTCCCAGCACTAATTTCAGCTTCTGATCACCAATCTCCCCCTTCTGTTCATGCTCTAATTTCAATCTCTGAATTTATGCTCTCCCTCTTAGTTAGTTTACTCATTTTGCCTGATTACATGTGCATTCCCCTTCAGTTAATCTGTTAGTCACGGCTTTTTTTTTTGTTACATATTTTTTATTCTCCTTTTTCACATTTTCTCCTACCCACCAACATTAAACAATAATCAGTAACAAATATGTCAATCCCCATATCAATAATCCCATCCTCCCACCAAACCCCAAACATTAGCCCGCATGTTCACACAAACAAATAACAAAAAGGAATTAGGGGTCACCCATAGTCGCCATTAATAAACACACAGCCCCCCAACCCTCCCACCCACCTGCCCCAACTAATGTTCGATGTTATCCAGTTCTTGAAAGTGCATAATGAATAATGCCCATGAATTGTAGAACCGCTCCGTCCTTCCCCTCAGTTCAAACTTAACCTTCTCAAGAGTCAAGAATTCCAACAGGTCCCCCCGCCACGCCAGGGCACAGGGCGGAGAGGTTGCTCTCCAACCTATCAGGATCCGCCTTCGGGTGATCAACGAGGCGAAGGCTACAACATCTGCCATCACACCCGTTTCAAACCCAGGCTGTTCTGACACCCCGAATATGGCCTCCCGGGGGCCCGGGACCAGTTTCAGCTGCACCGTTTCAGAAATTACCCTAAAAACCTCCTTCCAATAATCCTCCAGCTTTGGACAGGACCAAAACATATGAACATGATTATCGCCCCCCCCCCCCCCCCCCCCCCCCCCCCCCCCCCGGCAACGTTCACTCACATCTTCTTCTCCTTCCAAGAATCGGCTCATCCTCGCCCTCGTGAGGTGTGCTCTGTATACCACCTTCAGCTATATCAGCCCCAACCTCGCGCACGAGGTGAGGCTTTTACTCTCCGGAGCACCTCACACCAGAACCCCTCTTCCATATCCTCTCCCAACTCTTCTTCCCACTTTGCTTTGATCCCTTCCAGTGGTGCCTTCTCCTCTTCCAAAATAGCCCCGTAAACTGTTGACACTACTACCCCCTTCTCCAGTCCCCATCATCAGCACCTCCTCCAGCAATGTGGAGGCCGGCTCCTCCGGGAAGCTCTGTATCTCTTCTCTGGCAAAATCTCGAACCTGCATGTATCTAAACATTTCCCCCTGCTCCAGCCCATACTTCGCTTCCAGCTCCTTCAATCCTGTAAACCGACCCTTAAGAAACAAATCTTTTAGGGTCTTTTTTTTTAAAAGTGTATTTATTCAAAGTTTTTCAATAAGTTTACAAAACCCTCCAAAAAGGAAAATAATGCAAAGAAAGAAGGGCAACATGTCAACGGAGCAACTTAATCCTCTAAACGATAAACAGTTTAGTAAATTAGCACCCAATTCAAAACAGGATAGAGCATGCGCCCCTTACAAAAAGAAAAAGAAATCCCCCCCCCCCCCCATGGGTCGCTACTGCTGCTGCTGAAGTTTTCATTTTCCCCGCGAAGTCAGCGGACGGTATTGTGGTCCCGCTCAACAGCGGCAGCTCTGTAACCTTGGCAAAGTTATTTACACACATATGTAGGCATCCATTCGTGATGTTGTCCCTTCCTTCTTCCGGACGGAGTTCGCTGACGTCATCTCGTGCGCACTTCCGCTTCTGCGGCCCTCCCGTCTTCCCCATTTTCTCTGTTCCTGTGGATGCCAAGTTTGTTAACGTTTCCCTGCCTCCCTCCTCCCCTTCCCTGGCTCTCCTCTATTGTTCCCTGTCCCTCCCCTTTGCACCCCCCCCCCCACTTCTGCCCCCCCCATCCCCCAGCCCTGTGGTTCGCCTTTCTTTCCTCTTAGATTTAGCTGTCCCTCCCTCCCTCTCCCAGTCTATCTCTCCCTCTCATGCTTTGGCTACTTTCCCATTTCTTGGCTATCTGGCTGTTCTTCTGCTTGTTCGTTGGCCACAAACAGGTCCCGGAACAATTGGGTGAACGGCTCCCACGTTCTGTGGAAGCCGTCGCCTGACCCTCGGATGGCAAATTTGATTTTCTCCATTTGGAGAGATTCCGAGAGGTCGGACAGCTTTGGGTGGTGCTGCTGACTGCCAGCCGAACAGAATTCTACGGCGGGCAATCAGGGAGGCAAGGGCGCCTGCACTCCTCCCCAGGAATAGATCTGGCTGGTCTGAAACCCTGAAGACCGCCACTTTCGGGCATGGCTCCACCCTCACCCCCACCACCCTGGACATGGCCTCAAAGAAGGCTGTCCAGTACTCCACAAGTCTGGGGCAAGACCAGAACATGTGGGCATGGTTGGCCGGGCCTCTTTGGCACCGTTCACATCTGTCCTCCACCTCTGGGAAGAACCATACGGGTTCTTGTTAAGTGGGCTCTATGTACCACTTTTAGTTGCGTCAGGCTGAGCCTTGCGCACGTGGAGGTGGAGTTGACCCTATGCAGTGCTTCGTTCCAGAGTCCCCACCCTATTTCAATCCCCTTCTACCAGTCGGTCGTACATGTCGCTACAGTTTCCTTTATCTAATATGCTTGCGTCTAGCAACTCTTCCAGTAGTGTCTGTCGTGGCGGTTGTGGGTATGTCCTTGTCTCCTTTCGTTGGAAGTTTTTTAATTGCAGGTACCTTAGCTCGTTCCCCCTAGCTAGCTGGAATTTCTCTCTCCGTTCGCCCAGTGTTGCGAACCTGCCGTCCGTGTATAGGTCCCTGACTGTCAGTGTCCCTCTGTCCTGTCCCCACCTTTTGAAGGTGGCGTCGGTCAGCGCTGGCGTGAACCTATGGTTGTTACAGATGGGAGCTTTACCTGACATTTTGGTCAGGCCAAATTGCTGCCGCAGTTGGTTCCAGGATTGGAGGGTGGCTATTACCACCGGGCTGCTTGAGTGTTGTTTGGGTGGGGATGGGAGTGCCACCGTGGCGAGGGCCCGGAGTGAGGTCCCCCTGCAGGAGGTCTCCTCCGCGCGCACCCACTCGGCGTCTGGCTCTTTGATCCATGATTAGTTTGTCTAGTGCTTTGAAAAAGGCCTTGGGAATGTAGATCGGGATGGATCTGAATAGGAAGAGTTACTTGGGCAGCATGTTCATTTTGATCGTCTGGACTCTCCCTGCGAGGGTGAGTGGGAGTGTGTTCCATCTTTGCAAGTCCTTTTTTACTTCCTCTGTCAGACTGGTGAGGTTCCATTTGTGGATCCCTTTCCAGTCATGGGCTATTTGGATCCCCAAGTAGCGGAATTTGTGTCGGGCTTGTTTAAACGGCAGTCCCGTTAGTGCTGCCCCCCCTACTTGTGGGTGTACCGGGAAGATCTCGCTTTTGCTCATATTGAGTTTGTAGCCCGAGAAGGCACCAAACTCTTTCAGGAGCGCGTTGAAAATAAACAGAAATTGTGGCAACACGTTCATTTTAACCGCCTGTACCCGACCCGCCAGTGACAGAGGGAGACCATCCCACCTTGACAGATCAGCTTTCACTCTCCCCACCAAATTAGAAATGTTGTACCTGAAGAGCCCCTCCCCCCACTCCAGGGCAACCTGCACCCCCAGGTACCTAAAATGAGTCCTACGGAATGGCAGCCCCCCCACCCCTGCCCCTGGCCGAGACACCACAAAATACTCACTCTTGTCTAGATTTAGTTTGTACCCCGGGAAAAGACCCAAACACTCGAAGCAGCTCCAATATTCCCCCTATCGACGCACTCTGTTCCGACACATATAACAGCAAGTCATCGGCATATAAGGACTCCCTATGCTCTACCCCCCCCCCCCCCCCCCCCCCCGCACTATTCCTTTCCATACCCCCGAACTTCTTAATGCGATGGCCAACGGCTCGGTCGCGAGTGCAAACAGCAGGGGGGACATAGGACATCTCTGCCTAGTCCCATAGTGGAGAGAAAAGTATCTCGAACTGATGTTGTTTGTGCAGACACTCGCCCTCAGCTCTTTATATAGTAGCTTTACCCAGTAGTCACGGCTTTTAACCTGCACTCGCCTCTTCCATCCTCACTCTAGTTCCAGCAGAAAAGCATTGCCAGGCTCTGAGCCCATGTTGCTCATCTATTTTGTTTCCAAAGGTGGTCCAACTGCAGTTTTGATATTTGGGTGGAATTTTACAGGGGGTGGGTGGAGGGTGGAGTGGGGTGGGGGCATTACTCAGTCCCGTTTCCCACACCCCACCTTGCTTGAAGGAAAATCAGTGCTGGTCCGACCAACACACAACAATGCTGTCCCTTGGCAATACAGCGCTGCTGCCGGCATGAACTAGATACGAGATGAGAGTAGGACTTCTCCTTAGTGGGAGGAAGTCCTGGTGTCAAAAACTGCTGGCCTATCTGATTGGCTCGTGTAATCTCAGCAGCTTTAGAACTCGTCAGAGGGCACTATTATGACTTCAAGGAGACCCCGGGAAGGAAACTACATGGATCTTACAATGTGGTAAGTCGGGATTGTTGAATGGGGAGGGACCAGGGAACCTGGGAAAGGGAGAGGGATTGAGGGATGTGGAGGTCAGGTTTGAGACCAGGCAGGGAGGAACAAAGGTGGGGTTAACATCTTTGGTGGGGGGTGCCATCGGTGGGCACCGAGCATGGGATGTAAAGGATGTACCTCCCCTCCCTGTCTTTCAAGCAGAATTTTTAAAATAATGGCCTACCCATTCCCACCTACCTGCCCATGCCAACCATTTGATGCTATGAGCAGTTAATATTAAGTAGATCAGTGAACACAAGAGTAATAGGTGAGCGGCACTTGGTGCAAGTTAAAACACAGGTAGCAGAGTTTTAGATTACCTCAAATTTAAGGAGAGTAGAACGTGGGAGACAAGCCAGGCAAAGTCAAGACTAGAAATCACAAAGGGATAAATGAGGCTTTCAGCAGCAAAGGAACTGCTCTCCAGTAAAGATGGGCAATGTTAAGGAGGTGGAAATATGCAATCTTAGCGATGGCACAAATATGTAATTGGAAACTCTAGTTGGAGTTAAACAGATATGTTTAATGTCAGACTGTTGCCAGGAAGACAAATAGAGTCAGTAGTTAAGGAATGGAGTTTGGAACAAAGATCAAAAACAATGGCTTCAGTATTCCCACTATTTATTGGAGAAATTTCTGCTGTAGTACTGGGTGTCAGACAAGCAGCTTGATAATTTAACAACAGTGGAGGAGTCAAGATAGGTGGTGGTGAGGTAATAATAATCTTTATTAAAGTCACAAGTAAGCTTACATTAACACTGCAATGAAGTTACTGTGAAATCCCCTAGTCACCACACTCCGGCGCCAGTTCGGGTACACGGAGGGAGAATTCAAAATATACAATTCTCCCAACAAGCACATCTTTCGGGACTTGTGGGAGGAAACCCACGCAGACACGGGGAGAATGTGCAGACTCCGCACAGACGGTGACCCAAGTGGAAATCGAACATGGGACCCTGGCGCAGTGAAGCAACAGTGCTAACCACTGTGCTACCATGCTTCCCTAGTACAAGGTGTCATTGGCGTACTCCTTAATGAGTACTTTGTCTCGGTATTCATCAGGGAGAAGGACATGACAAATATTGAGGTCAGGGATAGTTGTGTGAACTCTCTTGAGAATGTCAATATATCAAAGGAGGAAGTGTTGAGTATCCTAAATTACATTAAGGTAGACAAGTCCCCAGGGCCAGATGGGATCTATCTTAGATTACTGCAGGAGGCAAGGGGATAAATAACTGGGGCCTTAACAGATATCTTCACATCCTCTTTGACCACAGGCGACATTCCAGAGGACTGGAGAATAGCCAATGATATTCTCTTGTTTAAGAAAGGAAGCAAGGACAATCCAGCAAATTATAGGCCGGTGTGCCTGACACCAGTGGTGGGGAAGCTTTTGGAAAAGATATTGAGGGACTGGATGTATGCACATTTGGAGGAAAATGGACTAGTTAATGACAGGCATCATGTTTTTTTACGGGGAAGGTCATGTCTCACCAACTTGATTGAGTTTTTTGAAGAGGTGATGAAGAAAATTGATGATGGAAGGGTGGTAGATGTAGTTTATATGGACTTTAGTTAGGCATTTGACAAGGTCCCACATGGCAGACTGGTACAAAAACTAAAATCACATGGGATTTGGGGTGGGCTAGCTAGATGGATACAGAACTGGCTTGGTTATAGAAGATAGAGCGTAGCGGTGGAAGGGTATTTTTCTGAATGGAGATAGTGTTCTGCAAGGGTTACTGCTGGGACCTCTGTTGTTTGTAGTATCTGTAAATGATCTGGAGGAAAATGTGGATGATCTGATTAGTAAGTTTGCAGATGACCCGAAGATTGGCAGAGTCGCTGATAGCGCCGAGGATTGTCAGAGGATACAACAGGATATAGATAGATTGGAGACTTTGGCACAGAAATGGCAGGTGGAGTTTAATCCGGACAAATGCAAGGTGATGCATTTTGGAGGATCAAATCTAGGTATGAATTATACTGTAAATGGCAGAACCCTCAGGAACATTAACATACAGAGGGATCTGGGCATGCAGGTCCACAGGTCCCTAAAAGTGGCAATACAGATGGCCAAGGTGATTAAGAAGGCATGTGACATGCTTGCATTCATCAGCCAGGGCATTGAATACAAGAGTTGGGAAATCCTGTTGCAGGATGGTTGGTTAGGCCGCAGTTGGAGTATTGTGTGTAGTTCTGGTCAGCACATTATCAGAAGGGTGTGGAAGCTTTGGAGTGAGTGCAAAGAAGGTTCACCAGGATGTTGCCTGGTCTCGGTGTTGGCTATGAGGAGAGGTGAATAAATTAGAATTGTTTTCACTGGAAAGACACAGGCTGAGGGAGACCTAATAGAGGTCTACAAAATTATGAGAGGCATAGACAGGGTCGGCACAGGCTTGGAGGGCTGAAGAGCCTGCTCCTGTGCTGTACTTTGTACGTGTAAAAGCTAACGCTGTGCTTTCGGATGATGTCGCTGAGGGGCAGCATATAGATGAGAACTAGAGGGTGCTGGCGATAGATCCTGGGGAACATCAGAGATTATGGTGCGAGAGCATGAAGGGAAGTCCTTTCAAGTGATGCTCTGGCTATGATTAGATAGATAAGAATGGAACCACGTGAGAGCAGTCCCGCCAAGTTGGATGAAGATGGAAAGGCATTAGATCTCTGAAAGCAGAAGGGCAGGTTAATAGGGTGGTGAAAAAGGCACACTGGACACTCGCTTTTATCAATCGGGACATAGATTATAAAAGCAGGGAGATCATGATGGAGCAGTATAGAACTTTGGTGAGGCCACAGCTGGAGTACTGTGTGCAATACTGGTTGCCACATTATAGGAAGGATGTAATTGCACTGGCGGGGGTGCAGAGAAACTTCACCAGAATATTGCTTGGGATGGAACATTTAAAGAGAGGTTGGATAGGCTTGGCTTGTTTTCTCTGGAGCAGAGAAGACTGAGGGGTGACCTGATTGAGGTATACAAGATCATGAAGGTCATGGACAGGGTGGATAGGGAGCAGCTTAGTTGAAGGCTGAGTTATGAGGGGACACAAGTCAAAGTGAGAGGTGGGAGGTTTAGGGGGATTTGAGAAAAAACCTTGTTACCCAGAGAGTGGTGCTGGTCTGGAGGCACTGCCTGGGAGGGTGGTATGGGCAGGATGCCTCACATCCTTTAAAAAGTATCTGGGTGGGTACATGGCACATAACATTCAAGGCTATGAACCAGGTGCTGGCCAGTGGGATTAGGTGGGCAGGTCAGAGTCTTTCATGCATCGGTGCAGACACGATGGGCCGAAGGGCCCCTTCTGCACTGTAAATATTCTGTGATTCTAGGTCGATGGTGTGGTCATCCACGTCAATGACTGCAAATAAGCCAAGAAAGATAAGGCAGGGAAGTTTACCTTTGTCACAGTCGCATTGGATGTCTTTGTGATTTTGATAAGTGCTAGTTTGATACAGTGGTGGGCGGAACCCTGATTGCCAGGATTCAAACATGGAGTTTCAGGAAAGGTGGGCGTGGATTTGGGAAGTGACAACATGTTCAAGGACTTTGGGCAAGAAAGGGAATTTGGTGGTGGGTTGGTAGTTTGCAAGGTCAAAATTTAGTTTTTTGAGTAGAGGGTGATAATGGCAGATTTAAAGAAGAAAGACAATCGTGAAGTGAGAGAACCATGAACAAATATATCAGCGAACATGAGGACCAGGGGTTAGGGTGGGGTGGTCACCACTGAGGGTCAATTTTAGCATGGCCAATCCACCTAACCTGCGCATCTTTGGACTTGGGGAGGACACCGGAGCACCAAACTCCACATAGTCACCTGAGGCCGGAATCGAACCCGGGTCGTGCTAAACACTGCACCACAGTGCCTGCCAGATCTGGTGCGGATGATTAAACGAGTTGTCTACCATTTCCATTCAAGGCTCCTTGGACTTAAGGGGGTGAAGGTGGTGGCTTTACTGGAGAAATGGCTGGGGTGAGAGAGGTTTTATTGGGGATTACAGCATCAACGGTGGAGGTGATAGTGAGGGTGCGGTTGAACAAATAGTTTCAGAAATGTTGTGGTGAGCAGAGGGCTAAAGGTTAGGGAACAGGGATTTTGAAAGTACAACTGTAAGTGAATTGAGGATAGTTTTTTCGAGGGCAAGGTATAGAAGGAGTTAGTGTTGAGCGTAGAAGGGGAATATGGGTGGCAGGTTAAGTGATCACAGATGGCCTTGTGTCTGTTTGATACAGTAGGACTAGCAATACCACATGAGATGGTACTGCCAAGGGGTGGCTCAGAACATGGGTTGAGAACCTGACGAGGGGGAGATTTAAAGAGGATAAACTGGGAATGAACTCAGAAGGGAGAGAGCAGGATGAGTTAAGATAGAGGCTGAAATCACCAAGGCTGAGAAATCTTTCTGGTCAGAGGCTAAGGGGGGAAAGCAAGGAAGATATTAATCTTGATTACAAGTAGGCTTACATTAACACTGCAATGAAGTACTGTGAAAATCTCCTACTTGCCACACTCTGGTGCCTGTTCGGGTACACTGAGGGAGAATTCTGAATATCCAATTCGCCTAATAAGCACATCTTTTCGGACTTTGTGGAAGGAAACCCACGCAGACATGAGGAGAATGTGCAGACTCCGCACAGAAAGTGACCCAAGCCGGGAATCAAACCCAGGACTCTGCCGCTGTGAAGCAACAGTGCTGACCACTGCTCTACCGTGCAATTCCTCGGGACCAAAAATTGACTTTCTTCTATTTGGGGTTGTGGGTCCTGAGGTGACTAAAAAGTCCAATGCAGGATTTGCACACTGGTGCGGCAGGTAGTATTTGATGGGTGGATTGCTCAGAATTTTGTCTGCTCCTTCGGCTGCTTGTGCTTGGCCTCCATTTGGGCCTGACAGAGACTTTCAAAATAGTTGGCAAGTTCACGGATGCGTCTTCTCCAGTTAGGGAGGTCATGAGTAAGAGATTCCCACATATTGGTGAAGTTATTTCATTTTATGACAGAGGCTTTAACAACATCCCTGAAACCACTTGCCATGACAAAGCTGAGTAGAGAGTTTATTTTGCAATCTTTTGTCATGCATGCGGACGATGTGACTCGCCCAAAGTAACTGATTAGCGATAACCAGTGCCTTAATATTTGAGGATGTTGGCCTGAAAGAGGACACTGATATTGGTGCACTTATCCTGCCATTAAATTTGCAGGATTTTGTAGAGGTACCACTGGTGGTATTTCACCAGGGATTAAGGTGTCTGTTGTATGTTGTCCATGCCTCTGTTGCAGAAAGGAGGGCAGGTAGCACTGCTGCACTGTGGATCATGAGCTTGATGCCAGGTTTGAAGTCTTTGTCATCAAACACACCTTTCTTCAGATAGCCAAAGGTTGTGCTGGCACACAGGAGGTGATGTTGAGTTTCATCATTGATGAAAGGCTCCCAAGGTTTAAGAAATTATCCATTTTTTCAATGATTCGTTGTCGATTTTGATAGTCGGGGAGGTACAGTGTTGCGCAGTGGGAGAAGGCTGATGGTACACCTTTGTCTTTTGAATGATTGGCCTAAGGCCCATTCTTTCATACGTCTCTGAATGCGTTGACGATTGTTTGGAGCTCGCTCTCTATGTGCATATGCAAGAGTGGTTGGGTGATCTTGGTTCTGGATGGCAGGTGCTGTAGGTTGAATAATTCCCCACACAAGTATCTTCCTCCAGATCTGTTGCTCGCATATCATTGTGCAGCAGGCGGAAGATGGTGACAAATTTCTGTGGGCAGTCAAATCTGAGGAGGATGCTCCACAATATCTCCCGATTAACAGAGTCAAAGGCCTTTGTGAGGTCAAAGAAGGCGAAGAATAGTGTTGCTGCTGCTCTCTGCATTTTTCTCAGACTATTATAGACAAATCATGTCCACCGTGCTTCTTGATGGACAGACTCTGCATTGTGACTCAGTAGGAGCCCTTCAACCATGGGGAGAAAGAAATTGAGAAGGGCTCTTGCAATAACCTTCCCTGTGGTAGACAGCAGAGATTCCCCTCTGTAATTGCCATAATCGGTACTGAATCCATTTTTGAAGATGGCCATGATTACGACATCTGAGCCCCCCTGGAATGCTCTGCTCTTTCCAGATCATGACATGACATGAAATGAAAATCGCTTATTGTCATGAGTAGGCTTCAATGAAGTTACTGTGAAAAGCCCCTAGTTGCCACATTCCGGCGCCTGTCCGGGGAGGCTGGTACGGGAATCGAACCGTGCTGCTGGCCTGCTTGGTCTGCTTTAAAAGCCAGCGATTTAGCCGAGTGAGCTAAACCAGCCCCTAAATGAAATGAAAATCGCTTATTGTCACGAGTAGGCTTCATTGAAGTTACTGTGAAAAGCCCCTAGTCGCCACATTCCGGAGCCTGTCCGGGGAGGCTGGTACGGGAATCGAACCGTGCTGCTGGCCTGCTTGGTCTGCTTTAAAAGCCAGCGATTTAGCCTAGTGAGCTAAACCAGCCCCATATATTGTATTTTTATATTTGGCACGGATTCTGTCTGTGCCGGTGGCCTTATTGGTTCTTGGCTTTTGGATGGTCTTTTCAATTTCATGTCGGGCTAGGATTGTGCTGAGGTAGTGGCGGGTAACATGCTGTGAAACGTGGAGGAGGGCACTCATGTCAAGGACTGAGCCTTGCTTGAGGAGATACTCTTAAGTGCGCTCTGGAAGGGAAATTATCATAAACTAACTTCAAAGCATGCTGGGAAATGCTTGACTATAGTTCAACACTGCTTTTGAATGAAAATAAGTCAGGTAACATAAAAGAAATACTGCTGAAATATTCTCGTTTCTGCCTTATTATGAAAACACATTGTCCTCTGAAAGATAACAAAATGTTTACTCAAATTGTTTTTAGCCAAGGGCAAGAACATATGTACTTTCCAAGGTCTATTTAATATAAACATTCCTGCTTACTTCAAGCTGTTCTTTCAGACTATAAGACATGCTGTCTTCAATCGAATCTCTGAGTGCAGTGCCCTGGCTTTTGCAGCTGGAACACTCTGTCTCCTCAAATATATTTGTGTAAATAAATTTCCTGAAATCGAACCTCGAGGAATTTGTCTTTATTATGATTTCCACATGCTCCTTCCAATGAATGCTGCCTCTGTCCTTGATGAGCACCACTTTGTTTTTAGTTCTCAGTGGGATAGGCGCTTGGGTCGTAATTGATTTTGTTGACTGCACTGGACACGTACGCACGTGTGCGTGTCGATCAGTGCGCGCGCAACCAGCGCGTGTCGACCAACACCCCCACAGCCCAAAAATGTGCAGGGTAGGTGGATTGGCCATCAAGCACCTATCTAATCTCATTTTCAAGCACTTGGTCCATAGCCTTGTATGCAAGTGCTCATTTAAATACTTCTTAAATGTTGTGAGGGTTTCTGCCACTACCACCCTTTCAGGCAGCAAGTTCCAGATTCCAACCACCTTTTGGCTGAAAAGGTTTCCTCATATCCACAAGGTAGCCCCGTGGTTAGCACTGTTGCTTCAGAGCTCCAGGGACCCAGGTTCGATTCTGGCTTGGGTCACTGTCTGTGCAGAGTCTGCACGTTCTCCCTGCGTCTGCATGGGTTTCCTCCCACAAGTGCGAAAGGCATGCTTGTTAAGTGCATTGAACATTCTGAATTCTCCCTCCGTGTACCCAAACAGGCATCGGAGTGTGGCGACTAAGGGATTTTCGCAGTAACTTCCTTGCAGTGCAAATGTTACTTGTGACACTAATAAAGATTATTATAAATCTCCTGTCCCTTGCCTTGAATCTACTCCCCCTGGTTATTGACCCCTCCGCTAAGGGGAAAGTTCCTATTTTGGATTTGACAGTCCATTAGCAATTAATTTTGCATCTGGGTTTACAGTCCCATTACCAATATGTCCTTTTTCAGGGGCTGATTAGCCCCATCTGCTGACCATTCCAGTTCATAGCAGAACTGACCGTTTGTCTATTAACTCTATGCATTGTGGAGGCTAACTATCCCACAGTTAACCCCGATTCATATTATCACTAATGGTTCAATTATAGACTCGCACCTTATTCAAAATAGACAGAGCCAAGTAATAATTTTCGGACATCACATTAGCAGTCTACTTGGATCGAACTTGCAGGTTTACCACATTTGCTTCCAGCATGCTTGTCATGCTTTTCAACTTCGAAGATGTCTCAAATTGTAATGGAGATGATTTTTAGTGTTCTTACTGAAAGAAACATTCTAATTTTCTGACGTTACTATACTTAAAATGATGAAGTTCCTTTGGGAACTGAAAAGTAAATAAATTGATTCTTGCTTAACTCCGCAATTAGCATAACCCTTATTGTGTAAGCTTCACTCCACTTATCTGCTGTATTATAAAACCATAAGACATGGGCTGCGTGATGGCACAGTGGTTAGCACTGCTGCCTCACGGCGCTGAGGACCTGGGTTTAATCCTGGCCCTGGGTCACTGTCGGTGTGGAATTTGCACATTCTTCCCATGTCTGCATGGGTCTTAACCCCCCCACAACCCAAAGATGTGCAGGGTAGGATTGGCAACGCTAAATTGCCCTTAATTGGAAAAAATTTAATTGGGTACTTTAAATTTATTTGTTAAAAATGCCATAAAACATAGGAGCAGCTGACGGATTTTACTGGAATGGAGGGACTCTGGGTCGCTAAAGCCACGGGTGTGGGTGAGTGACCTCGCGGAATTCCTTAGATTGGAAAATAATTAGGTTCGCCTTGAGAGCCTCTGTGGAGGGGTTCTTCAACTTCTTCAAGGATAGTTAAAACGGCAGCAGGGCGAGGGGGATGGGAAACTTTGGGGTTTAAAAAATTGAGGTAGGCAGGGTGGAGGGGAACTTCAGGGAGGGAGGGGCGATGGGGTATTATCTTATTAGCCGATTTCCTGTTTGTCCTCTTTTTGGTTTTGGTTGTGTTTTATGTATCTATATAGAACATTTAAAAAAAAAAGACTGAGGATCAAAATTAGGTCATTCAGCCCATTGAGTGCACCGCCATTCAATCATGGCTGATATGTTTCTCACCGCCATTCTCCTGCCTCCTCCACATAAGTCCCTATGATTCACACCTATAAACACACTCCAGTAACATGTTGGTATTGTAGATAGCATCTATATAGTCAAAGCAATTTCTCCAACCAATTGGGTATGTTGTTTGGAAAATATAAAATAACAGCAGAATATCAAAAATTTAATTGTTTTTCTTGAGACAAATATGTATTATTTTATGAAGAGTCTCCAACAATAGATCTTTACACTGTTTTATAGAATGGCGTTATAATTCATATCAATTCGACTTGGGTTCAAACTTCCAAACAAACTTTCAGATGTGTTTGAAGCCCCAAACGTGAGCTCACAGAATTTGAGTTTAATATATGTATGAAGTAAAAGAGAACCTCAGTAGCGAAATAGTTACGGACTCTGAGAAGACTACACTCGAGGCTTCATCTGAGACTTTGCAAAGCTAAATGTAATTGTGTTTATCTTTTCTTCACTCTCAGGAACGGACGCCAGTATCCCTGTCCACATCAACAACATCTGTCAACGGAACTACGTCACTGTAGAGAGTGGCCGCAGGTTGAAACCTACCAACCTTGGGATTGTGCTAGTTCATGGATATTACAAAATTGGTACAGTGAAATTGGGGGATATAAAGTGTTGCCTTGAGCTCTGAAATGAGGAGCTTAGTTAATATTTCGGTAGTGCTGACCTGCCTTTACACTGTTTTAAAGAATGGCGTTATAATTCATATCAATTCGACTTGGGTCATTTTAGATGATTTGTAAATATCATATAATTGTTCTGCTTTGGGGTTCCTTTATGCAAACTCACCAGTCACACACAATAACAGAAAATGCTGGAAAACATCAATTTATTCTCATAGCTGTTGTCTGCAAACCATCTGCCCCAATCAATGTATTCTGAAGGTCACCTTTACATGGACCTAATCCTCCAGCATGTTTCACAGATTAACAGGGTCCTTCAGATTCACAATATATATTAATGATTTAGATGAGGGAACTAAATGTAATATCTCCAGATTTGCAAATGACACCATGCTGGGTGGAAGGATGAGCTGTGAGGACGATGCAGGGATGCTTCAGTGTGATTTGGACAAGCTGAGTGCATAGCAGATGCGGTATAATGTGGATAAATATGAAGTTATCCACTTTGGTGGTAAAAACAGAAAGGCAGATTATTATCTGAATGGCTATAAATTTAGAGAGGGAAATATGCAACGAGACCTGGGTGTCTTCACACTGAAGGTAAGCTTACAGGTGCAGAAGGTGGTAAAGAAGGCAAATGGTATGTTGGCCTTCATAGCAAGAGGATTCGCGTACAGGAACCAGGATGTCTTGCGGCAATTATACAGGGCCTTGGTGAGACTGCACCTGGAATATTGTGTGCAGTTCTGGTCTCCCTATCTGAGGAAGGATGTTCTTGCTGTTGAGGAAGTGCTGAGTTTATCAGACTAATTCCAGGACTGACGTATGAGGAGAGATTGAGTAGGTTAGGATTATATTCGCTGGAATTCAGAAGAGTTAGTGGGGGATCTTGTAGAAACCTATAAAATTCTAACAGGACTAGACAGGGTAAATGCAGGAAGGATGTCCGTGATAGTGGAGGTGTCCAGAACCAGGGGTCACAGTCTGACGATATAGGGTAGACCATTTAGGACAGGGATTAAAAATTTCTTCACCCAGTGTCTGGTTACCAGAGGAGGTAGTTGAGGTCAAAACATTGTATTTTTTCAAGAAGCAGTAATATATTACACTTGGGGCAAGGTGGATCAAAGGATATGGGAAGAAAGGGGGAACCGGCTATTGACATGGATGGTCAGCCATGATTGAATGGCAGAGCAGGCTCGAAGGGCCGAATGGTCTATTCCAGCACCTATTTCTTTATGTTTGTATGATCCTCGGACAAGCCCGAAATTACTGTGTGCAACCCTTCATTTCCAATGGTTTTCTTTATTTTCACTGCTTGTTTGTGCGGTTCTGTGATGGATAAATCTAAAAAGCATAATTCCATCCTTTGTTTAAAAAGTCTAAATTCAGATAGGGCATCTTTGTCCTTCAAATTCATGCTGGGTGATTTGATTGTGACTTGACCATTGTGTACATGGTCAAAAATACTAAAAATAATTACTTTACAATAAAGCATTTGTATTGTCATCGATCATAGAATTTACAGCGGAGAGGGAAGCCATTCGGCCCATCGAGTCTGGCACTGGCCCCGAAAAGAGCACTTCACCCAAGCCCACACCTCCACTCCATCCCAGCAACGCTAGCGTACCTTTTTTTTTGGACACTAAGGGCAATTTAGCATGGCCAATCCAACTAACCTGCACATCTTTAGACTGTGGGAGGAAACCGGATCACCCGGAGGAAACCTATGCAGACACTGGGAGAACGTGCAGACTCCACACAGACAATGACCCAAGCTGGGAATTGAACCTGGGACCCTGGAGCTGTGAAGCAACAGTGCTAACCACTGTGCTACCATCCTGCCCATGAAATTGAAAGAGAAATAGAAGTGGTCACTATTTATGTATTAATTTATCCATTTTACCAATGAAAGCAAGAGAAGCAGTAGTGTTGTGGCAAAGCTCCTCACTCTTTAATTTTAATTGACAGGAATGTGGCACAATGACTTGGAACTATGCAATGCTGTGTTGCAAGATCATGAGATTTTAAGTTTAATTTTCCCATAAATTCTCAACCAGTGTTGGCCATGCATCATTGGGGAACCACTGAACAGAGCCCATGCACCTCCCGTCAGAAAATGAGGGAGCATTGGAGACCAAAGACAACTCATGTACCCACTGTGGATCACATCAGGCATTTTACTGACAGGCGTGCTAGCTTATTTCACTAGGGAATGGTGCTTTGTGAAGCAATTAAATGATTTTAAAGCTATTTTAACAAAGTAAGTTTGATCAAAGAAAGTCAATCTTGTATTTAACACACAAATTTATTAATTCCTCCCCTTTGTTGAATATGTAACTTGCCCTGCATTGTGATGAGGGTGTGCAATTAATGTGCTTCTGGAACATTAACAGTTTGAGAGACAGCCGCAAGCCACATATGAGCAACCCCTATACATTAACTCATTAAGCAACAATTTTTGTCCACTTCCTATTTCCTATGGATTTTCCCATACTGCACACCATTTTTCATTTGAAAAATAATTTAGTGATCCGGTCACTCCTCCTGCCGCTTCATGATTGCTGCTATGACAGTGTGGAAATAGTTAGTGTGCAGATGCACAGCACTGTAGTAACTATATTATTAAACTACTATTCCAGAGAACATGAGTTTAAATCTAACGATAGCAAGTTGAGAAATTAAATTTAGTAATTAAAACCATGAAACATTCAGATTATCATAAGAACCCAACTATCTTTTAATATCCTTCAAGAAAAGAAACCCCTCTTACCTGCTCTGTGAGTCTAGTCACACACCAACTTGGTTAATTCTTTATTTCCCTTTATAATTGTTTCACAAGCCACTCAGTTATATCAAACCACTACACTGCAGTTATTAAATAAGACAACCAGCTTTTCTGGGCAACTAGGGATGGCCAGCAATGACCACATGCTGAGAACGAATATTAACAATAAACACCTCGCTCGTCAATTTTCCACCCATTGAAATCTGTCGGACCTGAATGCTATTCGGTCCAACTGTAATCTATGAAGGAACATCTGTCCAGATTTCCTAACACGCTCTCCCAGATCAAGGAGGATAATGTGGGCCGGGAGGTGGCAAAGTCGTTGGGCATGGGGGCTGGGTGGCAGTAGATATTATTAAGCAAATTCCATCCGTTTTGTACAGCGATGTTTTCTCTCGTTAGCAATTTGTATGATCTGTTTGTATTTTAACAGACCAGGAGCTTGTCCTTCCCACCATCCGCAGTGCTGTTGAGAAACAACTCGGCCTCATTGCTGCGGGCAAAGCTGACTTCCCACCAGTCCTGGAGCATGCCCTAAATATCTTCAAGAGGAAGTTCCATTATTTTGTCGACTCTGTAGCTGGTACAACTGAATGTTTTGATGTTTTGTATTCTAACAAATTCCTATCACTAATTGTCAAACTGTTCAATAATCAATCTCAAGAATATATTTGTAAGGCTCCTTAATTCTCCATTCTGTACTCCCAGCATTAACAATTACCTCCACGTTCATCTGTAGATCTGTCTGAGTAGGAATCTTTCATCTGTCGGCTGATAGGCCATGTTTGAAGAAATATATTTGTAATTGGAACACCACCAGTGAAAGGCAATAGTTACCTCATGGAACAATAGACAATGTGGAAGATGGTTTAATTGCAAAAGTTTCATTAAACGCTTTGACTCAAGACAGATATCATTATCAGCCTCAACTGTGCTTATACTCTGGACTCTCCTAAGACTGAATGTTCATTAACTGATTCAATGATGAGAAAATTTCATCAGCCCCATCTCCGCCTGTAGGTTGTAAACAGCAAGGAAATTCACTTGTATGTACCGGTGAGATTATCCCAGTGCACATACGAGGTTGAAGCTTGACGGAAATTAACTATCACGCACGTGAAAGCACGCCCATCAGTCTGACAACAGCACCCGTCCTTTTCCTATCAACCACCGACTGCCATACGTTTACATACCTTTTCTTAGAGAATGAATTCATCTGTCCTCCACACAAACTGTGAAAGGATGTGCCCATTGGGTTATTAATACACTGGGGAAATTGAGATTATTCCTTATCAATTGAGAAAAATGCAGTTTGAGCCCGTGCACAATTTTAGCTCCATCATTGCTCATGACCAGTCTTCTTGTAACCATCCCTGCAGGATTTGGACACTGCAATGGCATTTCCCTCTATGGTACTCAGTTCAAAATTGTTATCAAACTGTGTAATGTTTGTGGTGTCAGCTGTGGTTCAATTGTTGGTGCTCATGCTTTTGAGAGGGAGGGAAGAGTTTACAGAGCGTAATCTGGATGCAGTTCTATATTGTACAAAAAGAAAACAAAAGAAATGCATGCATGTTACAAGAAAACAAATAAATTTAATGATAAGAGAAAAAAGAAGAAAATCAAACATGTTCACCTAAGTGCGAGCAGATTAGATCCTATTTACAGTTGCCTGCTTCGTCTCTCTTTGGTGGCTGTGTACTTTATTTGGTGAGTGAGCCTCTGCTGCATTGCACGTTGTTGGCCCTAGCTTCTGTTTTATTGTTAGTTATTATGCCCTCTAGCCTTTTTGCCCTTGGGTTTATCTCTTCGCTTCTGTGCCCCTTGCATCTCGCGGTCTGCTTGTGGATCTGTACCCCCCCCCCCCCCCCCCCCCCCCCCCCCCCCGCCCCTTCTCTTCCTTTTGCTAACTATAGCTCATCTGTTCCCATCCCCCTTTCTATTGGCTGTTGGCTACAAACAGGTCTTGGAACAAGTTGGTGAATGTCTTCCTCATCTTGTGATCCTCTTCTGATCCCTGGATGGCAAATTTGACATTCTCCAATTGGAGATATTCTGACAGGTCGGACAGCCAGTCTGCAGCTTTGTGTGGTGCTGCTGATCGTCATCCAAACAGGATTCTTCGGCGACGATTAGGGAGGTAAAGGCGAGGGCATCGGCCCCCTCCCCATGAAGAGTTCAGGCTGGTCTGATAACCTGAGATCTGCCACTTTCGAGATTGGCTCCACCCTCACCACCTCAAAGAAGGCTGTCCAGGACCCAGCAAGTCTGAGGCATGCCCTGAACATGTGGGTGTGGTTGGCCAGGCCTCCCTGGCACCGTTCACATTTGTGCTGCACCTCCGAGAAGAGCCTGCTCATTCGGGTTCCAGTTAGGTGTGCTGTGCACCACTTTCAGCTCCATTAGGCTTAGCCTTGTGCATGTGGAAGTGGAGTTTGCCCTCTTCAGTGCTCCGCTCCAGAGTCCCCACCCTATTTCTATCACTAGTTCTTCCTCACATTTTTCCTGTGTCTCGTCCAGCAGGAAATGAGCTTCTTCTAACAGTCGGCCATACATGTCCCTGCAGTTCACCCCCCCCCACCTACCTAAGTTGCCCATGTCCGACAGTTCCTCTATCATTCGTCCGTGGACATGTTGTCTTCAAATTGCGGTCGGCACAATGGTGCAGTGATTAGCACTGCTGCCTCAATCGCTGAGAACCCAGGTTCGATCCCGGCTCCGGGTCGCTGTCCATGTGAAGTTTGCACATTCTCCCGTGTCTGCGCGGGTCTCACACCCACAACCCACAAAGATGCGCAAGGTAGGTGAATTGACCACGCTAAATTGCCCCTTCCTCCTTGCAGAGGAAGTTTTTGATTTGTAAATGTCTGTTGAGCAGTTGCAACCTTTCCGAAAGTTCCTCTAAAGTTGCTAATCCGTCATCTGTGTAGAAGTCCCTAACTGTCGATTTTCCCCCTGTCCTGTCTCCACCTCTTAAAGGTGGCGTCCATTGTGGCTGGCGTAAACCTGTGATTAGTGCAGATGGGTGCCACGGTGGACATTTTGGTCAGGCCAACGTGCTGCCGTAGCTGGTTCCATGACGAGCGTAGCTATTACCGCTGGGCTTGTAGAGTGTTTTCTCCTCTATTTTGGTAAAAGAATGCCTTGGGAATGTAGATCGGTTTGGATCTGAAGAGGAAACTGGGCAGTACGTTCTTGATCGTTTGTACCCTCCCCGCCAGGTAGAGTGGGAGTGTGTCCCACCTCTGCAGGTCCTTCTTTATCTCCTCCACCAGACTAGTCACGTTCCATTTGTGGCTCTGTGTCCAGTTGTGGGCAATTTGGATGCCCAGGTAGCGGAATTTGCTTTGGGCCTGTTGAAACAGCAGTCCCTCCAGCTTTGTCTCTCCCTTGCTGGTTCACTGGGAAAATTTCACTTCTGGTCAGGTTGAGTTTGTAGCTGGAGAAGGTTCAAAACTCTTGCAGGAGAGTTATGATCCCCTCCATACTGCTTTGGGGATCCGAGACATAGAGGAGCAGGTCATCCACATAGAGTGATACTCTGCCCCTTCTCTGGATTCCCTTCCAATTCTTCGCCACTCTGAGGGCAATCGCCATGGTGAATAGGAGTGGGGACAGCGGGCATCCCTGCCTTGTGCCTCTGTGCAGCTGGAAGTATTTAGAGATGGTGGTGTTGCTCTGCAATGTCGCTGTGGGAGCGTTGTAAAGGACATTCACCCAAATGGTGAACCCTGCTCTGAGCCCAAACCGCTCCAGTACTTCTGAGGTACTTCCAATCGACTCTGTCGAAGGCCTTTTCTGCATCCAGGGAGATGATTACCTCTGGTGTTCTCTCCCTGGGTGGGGTCATTATCATGCTCAGTAGGCGCCTGATGTTCAATGTTAGCTGTCTACCATTAACAAAACCCATCTGATCCTCTGCGACTATCTCTGGCACACAATTTTACAATAATTTGGCTAAGATCTTGGCCAGTATTTTCACATCTATATTGAGCAGCAAACTGGGTCTGTAGGACCCGCATTCAGTCAGGTCTTTATCTTCCTTAGGTATCAGCGAGATTGAGACTTGTGCTAGCGTTGGTGACAGCGTGTCCATTGCTCACGAGTCTGTGAATAGGTCCTGCAAGTGCGGAACTAGTGCTGGTGCGAATCTTTATAGAAGATCGCCGGGAATCCATCTGGTTCATGGGCCTTCCCCGCCTACATGGAGTTAATGCTCTACTTAATTTCTCCCAGTACTAGTGGTGCTTCCAGCCCCTGCTTTCTATCCTCTCATACAACTGGCATGTCCAGTCCTCGAGTCCCCATTGGGGGGAACCCTGATGTGTACAGCCCCCAGTAGAAGGTCTTCAATGCTTCTTTGAGCTTTTTTAGGCTTGGTTACCAGTCTGCCATTGTTGTCTCTGATCGGAGCTATTTCCCTCGTGGCTGCCTGCTTTCTTAGTTGGTGAACCAGCAGGCTGCACGATTTGTCTCCATGTTCGTAGAAGGTGCCCCATGTCTGGTGGAGCTGGTGTACTGCCTAGTGGAGAGCAGGTCAAAATCCATTTGTAACTTTTTCCTCTTTGCCAGAAGCTCTGGTCGGGACCTCGGAGTATTGCCAGTCCACCTCCAGCATAGACTCAACTACTTGTTGCCTAGCTGCCCTCTCCTGCCTGTCTCTGTGTCAACAAAGAAAAGTACACCACAGGAACAGGCCCTTCAGCCCTCCAAGCCTGTGCCAACCATGCTGCCCGTCTAAACTAAAATCTTCTGCACTTTCGGGGTCCGTATCCCTCTATTCCCATCCTATTCGTGTACTTGTCAAGATGCCCTTTAAACATCACTATCGTCCCTGCTTCCACCACCTCCTCCGGCAGCGAGTTCCAGGCACCCACTACCCTCTGTGTAAAAAAAAAAAAAAAAAAAAAACTTGCCTTGTATATCTACTCTAAATCTTGCCCCTTGCACTTTAAACCTATGCCCCCTAGTAATTGACCCCTCTGCCCTGGGAAAAAGCCTCTGACTATCCACTCTGTCTATGCCCCTCATAATTTAGTAGACCTCTATCAGGTCGCCCCTCAACATCCGTCATTCCAGTGAGAACAAAACAAGTTTATTCAACCTCTCCTCTTAGGTAATGCCCTCCATACCAGGCAACATCCTGGTAAATCTCCTCTGCACCCTCTCTAAAGCCACCACATCCTTCTGGTTGTGTGGTAACCAGAATTGAGCACTACACTCCGTGTGGCCTAACCAAAGTTCTTTACAGCTGCAACATGACCTGCCAATTCTTATACTCAATGCCCCGGCCAATGAAGACAAGCATGCCGTATGCCTTCTTGACTACCTTCTCCACCTGTGTTGCCCCTTTCACTGACCTGTGGACCTGTACACCTAGATCTCTCTGACTGTCAATACTCTTGAGGATTCTACCATTCACTGTATATTCCCTACCTGCATTCGACCTTCCAAAATGCATTACCTATATAAGTCCTTTATAAGTGATTATCTCACTCCTAATCACTGCGTTCAGTGCTTCCCAAAACGTGGAGGGTAAGACCTACCCATTTTGCTTGTTGGCAACATACCTATCTTTGGTCTCAGATATTTTCTCGCAAAATGTATTATTTCCAAGGAGAGCCGTATCCAACCTCCATGGAGGGGTGTTGGAAAAACCCATCTCCAATCTCCCACCCAAGTAATGTGGAGCGTGGTCAAAGATTACGATCACAGAGTATTCTGGTCCTACTATCCCTGGAAGCACCGATTTCCCCACTACATAGAAGCAGATGTGCGAGTAAAACAGGTGTATTTGAGAGAAGGAGAATCTTCTCGTCTGGGTGTGGGAACTTCCATGGGTCCACTGACCCCAACCATTGCATAAATGCATTCAGTTTTTTCACCATATTTGATGTTTTCTCTGGTTTGGGGTTTGATCTGTCCGTTCGTGAGTCCTGCACAGAGTTAAAGTCCACCCACTCCATGTTGTCCCAGTTGGGAGCATACACGTTAACCAGGACCACTGGTGCCCTGTCAAGGATACCGCTGATCGTGATGTATGGCCCCCTTGGATCCGTGACCACCCTCATCGCAGTAAATGCTGTCTTCTTATTAAGTAGTATGGCTAACCCCCCCCAGCTCTCATCCTGTAGCACGAATGGTACTGTTCCTCCCAGCCCTTTTTTACTCTCAATTGGTCCTTCTCTTGGAGGAAGACTATGTCAGCTTTCATACTTTTCCAGTGGGCAAAGACTCTGGATGTTTTCACTGGGCTGTTAAGTCCCCTGATGTTCCAGCTGCCTAATCTAATGGGGAGATTTTGTGCCCCCCTGCGGGATCTACCTTCTGGGTGTGCCCCTGCACTCCGGAGTTTCCCTTTGTTAGGGGGCCATCCAAGATGGCCGAAGTCACCGTACTCACCATGAGGCCCGGGACCCTGCGCTCCGGGATTTCCCTTTGCTCAGGGGCTACCCAATATGGCCGCCAATTTTGTGTACACCATGTGGTTAAGACTCTGCACTCTGATTTCCGTTTGTTTGGGGACCCTCCAATGTGGCTGTTTGCAGTGCCATTTTGTTCCATGTCACTATGTGTGGCCTGTTGTAGCCAGCCAAGTGTCCTTCCTCCCCCCACTCCCTATCAGTTTGTTTCCCTTATGATTCTGTTTCCCCCCCCTCCCATTTACATCCCTAGCTATTCCTCCGCTGGTGGTGTGTATCCCTCCATCTCAGTTGCAGGTCTTTGTTTGCCTGGTGCATCGCAGGATTCTTTCCCGGTCCTGGTAGCAGTGCATTTTGGCTCTCGGCTGCTCTCAGGCCTTGGACTTTATCCAGAGTGACCGGTGGGCTCTGTCTATTTCTTCTTTGTTGGGGAAGCTGCCCCTTTCCACCAGGTTTCCCAACATCTGGGCCACATAGTCCGTGGGGTCCCTACCTTTGGTTCCCTCCGGCAAGCCCACTATCCTTAGGTTCTGGCGCCGTGACCAGTTCTCCTAGTCCTCTATTTTCCCCTTTAGACTTTGCTGCACCGCCACCAACCTCGCTATCTCCATTTCTAGGGTGGCATCTGGTCGCTCTGATCTGTTGCAGCTCTCTCCAATTCCTTGATGGTGTTGCCCTGGGCCTCCTGTTGTCTCTCTGCCTTGTCCATGGTCACCTGCATGGTGGCCAGGGCCTCCGCGACCGCCACCCTGACCGTCGCTGTAATGTCAGTCTTGATTTCCTCCTTGAGCTCCCTTAGCTCTCTAGTGAGGAACTTCTTCCATCCACCCTCCAGTGAGGGGGTAGCCCCATGTGTGGTTTGCTAGTTCCCCCTCATTCTGGTTGGATGGCACTTCATCGCCTTGTATGCCCGCCGTCTCAATCACTCGTCGCTCCTGGCTTCTGCCGCTTTTTGTTTCCTTGCCGCCTCTGGAGCTATTGTTGCTGGGAATCGTCTCTTGTGCTGTTGTTGGGTAGAGTGAGGGAATACTTTTTTCCCCTGTTTTAGCTGGCTATTTTGAGTAAAAGAGCCTACTTTTGGGTTCTTAGGAGGAGAACCACCTTATCCTGGGCAGCATGGTAGTATAGTGGTTAGCACTGTGGCTTCACAGCGCCAGGGTCCTACTTTCGATTCCCCACTGGGTCACTGTCTGTGCGGAGTCTGCACGTTCTCCCCGTGTCTGCATGGGTTTCCTCCGGGTGCTCCGGTTTCCTCCCACAGTCCAAAGACGTGCAGGGTAGGTGGGTGGATTGGCCATGCTAAATTGCCCTTAGTGTCCAAAAAGGTTAGGAGGGGTTATTGGGTTAAGGGGATAGGGTGGAGGTGAGGTCTTAAGTGGTCGGTGCAGACTCGATGGGCCGAATGGCCTCCTTCTGCACTGTATTTTCTATGTTCTTGTGCGTCTGCTCAGCACATTCCTGTCACCAGAAATCCCTCTTTATATGTTAATGTCTGAGATGTTCAGAATTGCTCCTTTGATTCTCACTGAAGAACTGTGTTGAAGAGGTGAAATTCTTGGGCATCAGTAACACTGTTCCTCACTGCCAGCTCAGGAGGACAAAGCCTGTCTGGCTATTCTCTTCCGAAGAGGGATTGAAACACTTGTCCCACGTTGCCTCGCTGAGATGTGTTGCCTCAGCACAGACTTGGGCCTGTCAGTACTCAATCAGGAACTGTGTTTCACACTAGGGCATTCTTCAGAGTACTTTGTGTTCAATTTTTTAACAGTTTTGATAAGGAGAGATGAAATTGATATTCTTGGCTGACAATAAACATCTTTTACAGATAATTCTGTTTTATTGGATTGTGACACTGTACAAAAACAATAATCTGCATCGAAAGATTGGAACTGTCCTGGCTGTATCCTGCAGTAATGCATTCTTTGTCACTGAGGATGTACATTATATGTCTGAAAAGTATTTTCCATTGTCCAAGATGCTGAAATGATTGCATTTGGGTGAAGTTTGAACTGCTGTGGAGGTCTAGAAGAGGTTTGCTCTTTGAAAGTCGTAGAGAATTGGTGGCGGCTTACCCTTCGGCCTTCAGCGCCCTTTTATGGTTATGTTTGCTCAGTCTGTTCTCTGTTACTTTACAGGTATGGATGAATTAATGGAGGTGTCATTTTCTCCGATTGCTGAGACCGGGAAGCCTCTGTCCCGCTGTGGCAAGTGTCATCGATTCATGAAGTACATTCAGGTTGGTGAAGTAAATGTGTAGCTGCAAGGAGGGACTGTGGAGGTGGGCAGAGAATGAATTGATTTATTTTCCATAATCTTAAGCACGGTTTCTTTAAATTGCATTTGTATTTATTAGCAATACAGTGATCATGTTTGCGACCAATGGTTAGGATTTGGAACGTGCTGCCTGGTAGGGCGTTGTATATGGATTCAACTGTAGACTTCAAAAAGGAATTGGATTCAACACTTGAAGGAGAATATAATTCATATAGGGAAGAGCTGGATTGGTTTGAAAGACCCAGTTTATATTGGATGGACTGAATGGTCTCATTCTGTGTTGTACTTTATGATTCTGTCTATACCACTATCAGCAATATGCCATCTTCAGGAATCTAGGAACCCCGTGGTTATACTAAGTGACTCAAAGAAAAAAGTAGATTCTTGGAGCAGTAAATTCAGATACAGTCCGAGACAGTTCTTGAGTGCTTTCTAATGAGAAGTATAACTGATCGTAATGCTGCAGCCAATTTGCACATGAGATCCTAAACGTCAATAAGGTAAACAGCCACTCACTCTATTTCGGTGGCAGATAAATGCAAATGGGACACTGAGAACCTGCCTGTCCTTTTAAAAAGTACGAAGTGTTTTTTTGTGCATAAACAAAGAGCAGACAGAGCCTCCATTCGACATCTTATTTGAAAATGGCACTTTTGACAATGTAGCACTCTGTATCAGTATAATTTATGTGCCCAGTGTTATAGTCCGAAAAGTCAGTTGGTGAAGGGTAGAACTGGAGCCAATCTTTACATATTGTCACAAAGCACACAAGATGGACAGATGCTCAAATTTGGGAACCATCTTTTCCTGGTCCAGCAAAGATATTTAAAAACTGCTGTTACAAAGGTTTTTTTGCCCTGCCTTGGCTCTTACAAGCGTGTTTGATGTAAACTTGGCTTTCAGGATTGGTGGCTGGAAACTAGCCTGTCTGCCTTTTGAAACTGCTAGATAGTAATTGCCTTGCCTGATTTTTCAGGGTCTGGGCAATTAAACCCGTGTTGTTCTTTGATTATGCCTTTTGTGCATTCGGCTGCCTGCCCCCATCAACTTCTTTGACTATATGTTAACATATGTAAATCTCAGAGACCTTCCCAATTGTCTATAATCCGCTTCTCCTCCATAAACTAGTCGCACTTGATTATTATCTAAACTGCTATTCTAAACTCGTTACCTGGAGAGACACATACCAATTGAGGCCCTTTGAATATTGTCTACTGCTGTTTCCAGGCGGCCTCCTGACAAAATTTATTTACAGAATTACATATACCTAACAATCTTCCTAATCCAACAACCACAATGTTAGTCTGTATTTATTTTCTTAGGGGCTGAATTGAATCCTCAATTGATACCCAACATCTGCATTCTATTATGCATAATTCATTTTATTACAATTCTGAACCAGACCGCAACAGTTGCTAGGATACCGGACTGAAACCCCAATATTTTAGTTAATTTGTAAGACTGAGGAAAGGATACTCCACTCCAGGAGTGATTCCCCGCACAAATAGGGAAATGGTGTATGAAAACAAACTTTATTACTAATACAATATTCCTAATTTTTAATCTCATAAAGAAAAATAGCTTATAATTACTAAACAATGCTTAACAATAACATGAAACACAAACTCCAAACTGCTATCTTTTATCTCTACTCAACGAAAACTTATCTCAGGTCAAAATCCTCTTTTAAATACAGTTAGCTAACACAGGATTACTTGCCAAAGATTAAATAAAGATATTTTGAGACTGTTTGAAGAAAGAGACCTGAACTGTGTCAGAATAATGCAGAATCTCTGCTGTATTCTTCAGAAACTACTTCTCAGCTCGCCTTCCAGCCAAAAAAACTAAATTTGGTCTACCTGCTACAACCGCAGCTCCTCCTATTAGTTACATCTTCCTTATCCCACTCAAATCCCATGACCTGGTTATTTAAGTATAAATATAGTGTCTCTAATTATCTACTCCCCAGAGAACCACCTTCAAATAAACAAAGTTCCATTAGACCAAACTTTTACGATGCTTTAATTATCCTTTGTATCCAAGTGTCTGTCTTTTAAACCATGACTTTTAAAAAAAGACTACTGCACAGGGTGCTTTCGGGGGTGTGGGTTGGAGAGGGAAGGATCTCGGCAACGTACCAAGTGATGCAGAAGGTAGACGAGGCCTCGGTGGAGGAGCTGAAGGGTAAATGGGAGGAGGAGCTGGGTGAGGAGATTGAGGAGGGGACGTGGGCGGACGCCCTAGGAAGGGTGAACTCCTCCTCTTCTTGTGCGAGGCTTAGCCTCATACAGTTTAAGGTGCTGCATAGGGCTCACATGACCAGGACAAGGATGAGCCGGTTCTTTGGGAGCGAGGACAGGTGTATTAGGTGCTCAGGGAGCCCAGCAAACCATGCCAATATGTTCTGGGCATGCCCAGCGCCGGGGGAATTTTGGAAGGGCGTAGCAAGGACGGTGTCGAGAGTGGTAGGATCCAGGGTCAAACCGGGCTGGGGGCTCACAATATTTGGGGTTGCAGAGGAGCCAGGAGTGCAGGAGGCGAAAGAGGCCGGCATTCTGGCCTTTGCGTCCCTAGTAGCCCGGCGGAGGATTCTTCTTCAGTGGAAGGATGCGAGACCCCCAAGCGTGGAGGCCTGGATCAACGATATGGCAGGGTTTATTAAATTGGAGAGACTGAAATTTGCCCTAAGGGGATCAGTGCAGGGGTTCTTCAGGAGGTGGCAACCATTCCTGGATTTCCTGGTAGAACGGTAGAAATAAGGCCGGCAGCAGCAGCAGCAACCCGGGGGGGAGGGGGGGGGGGGGGCGCGTCCCTTTGTTTTGGGCTGAATGGACGTGTATATTTGTTTCTTGCTAATGTCGGGCATTAATTTATGTATTTTTTGTATACGGGGGGGGGTTTGTTCTTTCTGTTCTTAGTATTTTCTGTTATTGATATTTTGTGAAAATTTGAATAAAAATTATTTTTTTAAAAGACTACTGCAGCAGTCATACACACAATAACCCAGGCCCTTACTGCACCAAATACATATAATACAAAATATACCTGAAATTCCTACTTTCATCACATTATACAATTAACACCCGAGTCCTTGAATGGAGCTTAATCAAAAGATGCATTTCAAGCACAAATGGTTTCAGGAAAGCACTAACACTTCAAGATCCCCTCTAGAAGTTAGTGATCATAACATGATAGAATTTAACATTCAGTTTGAGAGTGAGAAACTTGGGTCGGAAACAACTGTTTAACTTAAATAAAGGGAATTACAATGAAATGAGGATTGAGTTAGCTAAAGTGCATTGGGCGGATAGATTAGCAGGAAAGACAGTAAACAAGTAGTGGCAGACATTTAAGGAGGTAATTCATGACTCTCTGCAAAAATGTATCCCAACAAGGAGCAAAGATTCTAAGAGGGATAAACCAACCATGGCTAACTATGGAAGTTAAGGAAAATGTTAAGTTGATAGAAAAAACACACAAGGAGGCAAGAGTCAGTGTTAGCCCCGAAGATTGGAGAAATTTAGAATCCAGCAAAGGAGACTAAGAAATAATAATGGGAGAGAAAATAAACTACGAGGGCAAACTAGTGAGGAATATAAAAACTGACAAGCTTCTTTAAATGTATAAAAAGGAAGAGGGAGGTCAAAAGTGAACATAGGCCTCTTAGAAATAAATCTGGGGAGATAATTATGGGGAACAAGGAAATGGCAGAGGAGTTAGACCGCTGTTTTGCATCAGCCTTTATGGTGGAAGATATTTCGAACATCCCATTAATATTAAAGAATGCGGGAGAGGAACTAAATACCTCGGCATCACTACAGTAGTTTTTAGATAAATTAATGGGGCTAATGGCAGATAGGTGTCCTGGCCCTGATGGAGTGCATCCTAGGGTCCTAAAAGAAGTAGCAACAGAGATGGTGGATGCATGGTTGTAATTTTCCAAAATTCCTTGCTTTCTGGAGAAGTATTGGAGGATTGGAAAACTGCCAATGAAACTCCCCTGTTCAAAAAGGGAGGCAAAAAATGGGTAACTATAGACCTATTAGCTTAACATCTATTGTTGGAAAAATGTTGGAACTCGTGTTGGGACTCATTGGGATTTAGAAGAATGAGAGTGATGTCGTTAAATATTTAGGATTCTTACGGGGCTTGACAAGGAAAATGCAGAGAGGATGTTTCACCTCGTGGGTGAGTCTGGGACCAGAGGACCTAGTCTCAGAATAAACACGGAGATGAGGAGGAATTTTTTTCTCTTGGAGGGTTGTGAGTCTTTGGAACTCCTTGCCATGGGGAGCTGTGGGAGCTGGGTCCTTGTGCATAGGGTACAGATAGATAGATTCTTCATCAGTAAGGCATCAAGGGTTATGGGGAAAGGGCAGGAAAGTAGGTGTGAGGAATGTCGGATCAGCCATGATCCTGTTGAATGGCAGAGCAGGCTCCAGAGGGCTGAATGGCCGCCTCCTGTTTGTATTTCTATGGTCTTGATATGATATGATATGATATCGAATTTACAGTGCAGAAGGAGGCCATTCGGTCCATCGAGTCTGCACCGGCTCTTGGAAAGAGCACCCTACCCAAGGTTAACACCTCCACCCTATCCCCATAACCCAGTAACCCCACCCAACACTAAGGGCAATTTTGGACACTAAGGGAAATTTAGCATTGCCAATCCACCTAACCTGCACGTCTTTGGACTGTGGGAGGAAACCGGAGCACTCGGAGGAAACCCACGCACACACGGGGAGGATGTGCAGACTCTGAACAGACAGTGACCCAAGCCGGAATCGGACCTGGGACCCTGGAGCTGTGAAGCAATTGTGCTATCCACAATGCTACCGTGCTGCCCCGTTGATTGATGTATTTGTACACCAAGATCCCTTTGTGCTGTGATGGTATGCTGGGTTCCGTAGAATCTCTACAGCACAGAAGGAGGCCATTTAGCCCATTGAGTCTGCAGAGTCTGCACCGAACCTCCGAAAGAGCATTCTACCTAGGCCCACTCCCCGCCCTATTCCTGTAACACAGTGCATTGATCATGGCCAATCCACCTAATCTGCCCATCTTTGGACTGTGGGAGGAAACTGGAGCACCCGGAGGAAACCCATGCAGACATGGGGAGAAAGTGCAAATTCCACACAGTCACCCAAGGCCGGAATCAAACCCATGCCCCTGGCATTGTGAGGCAGCGATGCTAATCACTGTGCCATCGTGCCGTCCTTGTATTTCTATACTTACCAGATCTGTGGATGTTGTAAATTTAATTCACTTGTCGGTAGGTTTGTGAATGGGTAACTGGAGTTCTAGTTCTGCAGGTGCCACATCTACAAGTGTTTCCATGTGGTTGGTAAGTATACCAATGAAAATTTAGAGCTCCAACACTGTCATTGCTGAGTCTCTATAAGATAGTCCTGGACCTAATAGTGGCACGGTGGTTAGCACTACTGCCTCACACCGCCAGGAACCAGGGTTCAATTCTGACCTGGGGTGACTGGAGTTTGCACTTTCTCTCTGTGTCTGCGTGGGTTTCCTTCGGGTGCTCTTGTTTCCCTCCCACAGTCCAAAAAGCTATGCAGGTTAGATGGACTGGCCGTTCTGAATCGCCCCATAGCAGGTAGGTGGGGGTACAGGGATAGGGTGGGGTGTGGGCTTGGGTGGGGTGCTCTTTCAGAGGGTTGGTGCAGACTCAATGGGCTGAATGACCACCTTCTGTATCATAGGAGTTCTAAGGTTCTAATGCCTGTAATTCCAGAAGTAAGAAATGTTAAACCCACATTGCAGTAATAACCATAATAAATAGTAGTACTGGTGGCACGGTGACTCAGTGGTTAGCACTGCTGCCTACGGTACTGAGAACCCGGGTTCGATCCCAGCCCCGGGTCGCTGTCTGTGTGGAGTTTGCACATTCTCCTCGTGTCTGCGTGGATTTCACTCCCACAACCCAAGATGTGCAGGTTTGGTGGATTGGCCTCGCTAAAAATTATTGGGGGAAAAAAATTATTGGGTAATCTATATAAAAAAAAAAGTTTATTTTTAAAGTAAATAGTAGTACTAATATTTGACTCAAAACATTAACTCCTTCTCTCCACAGATGCTGTCAGACCTGCTGAGATTGTCCAGTATTTTCTGGTTTTTGTTTCTGATTCCAACATCCGCAGTAATTTGCTTTTATACACTAATATTTGATTGTTATCTCCCAGGCCAAACCCAGCCGGATGCATTGTTCCCATTGTGATGATACCTACAGCTTACCCCAGAATGGAACAATTAAACTGTACAAAGAACTCCGCTGTCCTCTGGATGAGTTTGAACTGGTTCTCTGGTCATCTGGTTCCAGGGGGAAGAGCTACCCACTGTGTCCGTATTGCTACAACCACCCACCATTCCGTGATATGAGGAAAGGTGAGAGAGCTACCGAAACTCAACGCTGACTGGACTCACTGGTTCATTCTGTTTGTGAGTTTGCCACAAACAGAACATGATTCTGATCCTCCTTGTTTGTTTATTTTTATTTACTGTTTTTACTTTCCTGAGCATGCTGACTATTTCTGGGGTTGTTCCACAGGTATCATCAGTACTAGCCATGTCGCTATTCTTAATGTGTGAGGCTAGACAGTGACAATTAGCAGGCGGTTTGAAAATAGTGAATATCACAGCCTTCATCCACAAAAACTAACCTGTAGGAATTACTGGGTAGCATTTCGATCTACCCTGGAACAGGGCTTCTGAGGCTAAGTGGATCATCCAATTTCTGCACAGACGAGAGGTTGATCTTGGTACCTCCTCGAGCCATACTTTAACGCATTGGTGGATAAACTCTAAATCAGAACGATAGGATTTCTTAGCATCATCAATTTAAGATGAAAGGGTGTAACACATTACTTTTCACCCCAAAGGCACAATTGTAAAAACCCATACTTTCATGAACACAGAAAACTTGGTCATTCTTGTTGTCTTGTGTGCATCCCTCTATTCAATGAACAGATTTTGAATCCTTGGAGTTCAGTGCTTAGTATTAGATGAAAAATAACTAAAAATGTTATTGAAATGTGGAAGATGTACATTATGACACAATTGTGCTTTTTTCCTTAGGAATGGGATGTAATGAATGTACCCACCCAACATGTCAGCATTCACTCAGCCTGCTGGGGATTGTCCAATGTGTGGAATGTGAGAGTGGTGTGCTGGTCTTTGACCCCACCTCGGGCCCCAAGTGGAAGATGGCTTGTAACAAATGCAACGTGGTGGTGCACTTTTTTGAAAATGCCCACAGAGTGAAGGTGTCATCTGAAACCTGTGATGTGTGCGAGGCTGCAATTGTTGATGTGGACTTCAACAAGGCAAAGTCACCACTGCCTGGCGAAGCGACACAGCATTCAGGCTGCGTATTCTGTGATCCGGTGTTTCAGAACCTCGTTGAGCTTCAGTACGCCAAAATGAAGCACCCAATGCACAGGGGCGGTGGGGGGCAGAACCGAAGACGAGGGCGGGGGAGGGGCAGAGGACGCAGACCTCCAGGCAGGAACAATCCAAAGAAACCCAAAGACAAAATGGCAGCACTAGCTGCTTATTTTGTGTAGAAATTACTAGGGTCTTGTACAGCCCATATACAGAGGCATTTTCATTGATGTTAGTTGAGGAATTTGTAGTTTGTTTGTCTTTCGTTTTTTTGTTTAATACAAGTTGGATGAGCTCCCCAAACAGCTGAGCCGGAAAGTGCATGGCCCCATGCAGAACTGGGACAATCCTTTTCGGTTCTGGCTTTGATGTGATGCCCAGCGCATTTGAATACACTGCCAACATTGGCCACCTTGGCTCATAGAGTGAAGAATAACCATGCAGACTATTCAAAGCAAAGATTTTTTATAGTGTGCTGAAATTGGCATATTAAATGATAAATTTCTGCAATACGCAGGAAATAATAATGCAGATATGGGAAAATATTTTATAAAGCATGCAATGAAAGCCATGAGAAACAAGCTTGGTCAACTTTGCTGATTCACCGCAGAATCGATTTTTATCGTGGATGCCAGACATAGTAAATCAACATCATTTACAACAGGTGAACACTGGAGAAGAGTCCTTTCTGCAACCAATTTTACAAACTGCAGAACACAAAATCAAATAGTTCAAACTTTTTTAGCAATATTAAAAAGTATAGGAACACATGTACTAATTCAGTGCCTTATCACATCTCTCAACATTCGAAGCATTTCACACACAATGAATTACTTGAAGTGCAGGAATGCTGGAAATCTGAAATCAAAACAGAAAATGGACAGCAACTCAAATGGACAGCATCCAAAGGAAAGGTTAAAATATTCAAATGAATGTTCACATGCCTATAGTTCTTCCACATTGATAAAGCTGCTGTGAATTTTCAGCACTTTCTGGTTTTATGAATATTCTGTGTTTGTTTTCGTAATAGTTGTTTCATTCAAGTGTTGGGATATGGGTGAAGTTTTGAAGTTTCTCTTACTTTGAATCATCTGTAAGATCCACAGCATCTTTGAAACCTCTCTGTTACCAGGGGAGTGTCCTGATTGTTTACGGTCAGTCACAAAGGAACCTCTGACAGCTGGAGCTCTGAGTAAGCTGAAAAAGTTTTACATTTACATTAGATTTTACTCTTTAGTCTTCCAGTTGCAAACACTTAAAAAGGACAGTGTGAATGCAGTTTTAAAATGCAAAACACTGTACTTAATACAACACTGCCTTTAGAAACATGGAAAACTACCCAAGAGAAGGATATCAACTTTCTGTATTAATGAAACAACTAAAATTAAAAGATCACAGAATGTCAGTGTTGTAGAAAAGGTGAGATCTACAAGGGAATCATTATGTTAGAAAATCTAAAGCATGATATAAACAGGCACTAATTACTGTGGGTACATGTGTATATCTGGACAGTTACAATACAACTTGTTATCCCCTTCAATTCAAATAAATACGCAAATTTATCTGTTTTATGTGTATTTGCGAAATTCTCTTTATAATTCTTAGCTTGTCTTTGCCCCTATTTTCCCTGAGATAGTGAACTTAACTGATCAATTTTCCTCAACTGCACGCCTTTTAGCTGTGAAGCCCTACTGTATAGTTTTGCAGCTCCTTTGTGGCAATTTAGTTTGAGTTGGCTGGGATTCATGAGGTTTGTGGCGACTCGCATTCCCAATTGACTGTCATTGGAATCATTCATGATCAGGTTTGGATGACTGGAAGCCTTGAAATTTTATTCTGAGATAATGGAGTCCAATGTGTACTAATTTCTGCCAGGGGTCACAGTAACAAACTGGTTTGCTCAAGGGCAACTCTTAAGAAACCTGTCACACATGAGTGATAGGATGGAAACCCTTACTTTCAATTCTTAAAGTAATTTGCTGCTCTCTTGGGCAGCTGCTGGGTGAATCCAGCCATTTAGCACAGGAAGAAGAGTGCAATTTTTCAGGATTTTTGTCATTTTGATCTAAGTTGGATTTCTGACTAATTAATATTAAGTTGCTGGCTGTATTAAGTTAAATTCGGTCCACGATTGATTGATTCCAATTTTACAGCTGGACCAGATGAACATAGAACAGTATAGCACAGTAGAGGCCCATCCGGCCACGATGTTGTGCTGACCATTTATCCTCATTTTTTTTTAATGTATTTTATTACAAACTTGTATCACAGCAGGTAAATACCCCGGGGAACATATTTCCCGACAATCAGCTATACAGTTTGTACAGATTTTCCCCCTTTTTCATAACCCCCTCTCCCCATCACCCACCCCCTGCGACAAACAGCTTCTCAAACAGGGTCACAAAAATCCCCCACCTTTTCTCAAACTCCCCTACTGAGCCCCTTAACTCATACGTTATGTTATCTAACCGCAGGAAGTCGTACAGGTCACCCAACCATGCTGCTACCCAGATGCCGACCGCCACTCCAGCAAAATTTGTCGCCGTGCAATCAGACAGACGAAGGCCACGACATCGGCCTTCCTCCTCTCCATGAGGTCCGGCTTTTCTGAAACCCAAAATATCACCACCAAAGGGTCCGGGTCCGCCTCCTCCACTATCCTGGCGAAGACCACGAACACTCTCGCCCAGAACCTTAGCAATCTTTCGCAACCCCAAAATATGTGTGCGTGATTAGCTGGCCCCCGCCCACATCTTTCACACTTATCTGCTACCCCCTGAAAGAACGGTAGCATAGTGGTTAGCACAGTTGCTTCACAGCTCTAGGGTCCTAGGTTCGATTCCTGGTTTGGGTCACTGTGGAGTCTGCACATTCTCCCCGTGTTTGCGTGGGTTTCCTCCGAGTGCTCCAGTTTCCTCCCACAATCCAAAGATGCGTGGGTTAGGTGGATTGGCTATGCTCAATTGCCCTTAGTGTCCAAAAAAGGAATAGGGTGGAGGTGTGGGGACAGGGTGAAGGCATGGGCTCAGATGGGGTGCTCTTTCCAAGGGCCGGTGCAGACTCGATGGGCCGAATGGTCTCCGGCATTGTTAATTCTATGATTCTCGCCCGAGTCATATGCATCCTGTGCACCACCTTAAACTGTATTAGGCTCATATTTGCACAAGAGGAGGTCCCGTTTACCCTTCGCAGTGCCTCACTCCATACTCCCCAAATGATCTCCATTCTCAACTCTGCTTCCCATTTCTCCTTGATCTTCACCACCCACTCACCTCCCTGTTCCCCCAGCCACTTGCGTATATCCCCAATTTTTCCCTCCCCTTCCACATCCGGAAGCAGAAGTCGCTCCAGCAGGGTGTATAGGGTGAATCCCTCCAACTAGGGAACTCACTTTCGTGCAAAGTCCCTAACCTGCAGATACCTGAACTTCCCCTCAGCAGCTCTGCCTTCTTCCTTAGCTCTTCCAGACTGGCAAACCCTTCCTCCAAATACAATTCCCTCACCTTGACCAACCCCACTTTTATCCACCTCCTACGTACATTATCCATCCCCCCCTGGATCAAACCCATGATTCTCGCACAGCGGCATTAGCACCGACATCCCTTCCATCCTAAAATACCTCCTCAGCTGATTCCATAGCCGGGATTCTCTGAAATCCCGGCCAACTGTTGACGCCGGCGTCAAAACCGGTGTGAGCGACGCTGGCGTCAACGGCCCTCCAGGCCCAGTTATTCTCCTTGTCCTCGGGGCTAGAACGGCACCGGAGAGCTGTGCGCTGCTCCAGCGCTGAAAGCCGGGCCACCACGGGTCAGTGCATGCGCACCGCGCAAGTACGCCACGGCCGTCTGCGCACCGGCCCGCGAGCAACATGGAGGAACCCTACAGGGCCCCGGAGCGGAGGAACATAGGCCCCCCCCCCTCTGGAATTAGTGCGCCCGCCGATCGGTTGCCCCCGCTCGTGGGCCTGGCCACCGTGGAGGCCGAGATCCCGCCAGGTTGGACCATATGCAAACGACGCCGGTGGTACTCGTCGAGCACACAGAATCACCGCGGTGGCCGCTGTCAACGGCCCCCGACCAGCGCCGCAACCACTGTGCCGGTGCGATTGCCGCCGATTCTCCAGTCAGAGTGGTGTGGCGGGATTTGCCCCCGACAATTCTCCGACCCGCCGCGGGCTCGGAGAATCCCGCCCCATATCTTCACTGTGGACTGCACCATTGGGCTCCCTGAATACCTACTCGGAGCCATTGGCAACGCTGTCGTCACCATAGCCCTCAAACTAGACCCCTTACAAGATTCCTCCTCCTTCCTAACCCACTCTCCCCCTTCTCCTTCCCACCACCGCCGCACCTTGTCCACCTTAGATGCCCAATAATAATGAAGAAAGTTCGGCAATGCCAACCCCCCTGCTGCCTCTGTAGCAGGGTCCTCTCCACCCTCGGCACCTTTCCCGCCCATACAAAGTCCGAGATGATCGTGCCCACTTTCCGAAAAAAGGGCTTTGGTATACAGATCGGGAAAGCCTGAAAGGTAAATAAGAACCTCGGCAGAATAGTAATTTTCACCACTTGGACCCTCCCCGCCAACGTTAAGTGCAGTGTATCCCACCTCGTACGATCCTCCCTGGCCTCCTCCACCAGCTTTGTTAAGTTCCACTAATGAAGCCCCGTCCATTCCTTCGCTACCTGAATCCCCAAATACCTAAACCTATCTTTCGCTACCGTAAATGGCATCCCCCCTCAAATTAGCTCGCTGTCCCAGCTCATTCACCGGGAATACCTTGCTTTTCCCTACATTCAGCTTGTATCCCGAGAACCCTCCAAACCTCCCCAACAGGCCCATAACCCTTCCCATACTCTCCAATGGATCCGAAACAAACAGCAAGAGGTCATCGGCATAGAGTGACACCTAATGCTCCCACTGTCCCCTCATTATCCTCTGCCACTCTGCTGACACCCTGAGAGCCATTGCCAATGGCTCTCTGGCCAGCACAAACAGCAGCAGCGACAGCGGGAACCCCTGCCTTGTAACCCTGTGTAAGTCAAAGCTTCGTGATCTCATGTCATTCAACCTGACCCTCACTCTTGGCGCCACATACAACAACCCCTGCTTTCAAGGTCCTGAGGTGCGCAAACACCCGTGACCTTTTAACCGGCCCATTCAGTCCCCAGAAGTTCCACATTACCAACCTTACCGGAGGCTTGCACCTCCAATCCCCTCTACCGTCCGTCAACTTCCCTACTTAACTCCCACCACCTTAATTCTACTCTATACCTAGCCCATCCCAGGTGGCCCCTTTCTCTGCCCTTGACCATGTGATCTCTCACCCCCTGCCATGTCGGAGAAACCTCTTTTTCCCCCCCTTTCCCTTCTTCCCACCCCTCCTGGCCCTCACCCCCACCACCTCACTTCCGTTCACCAGCATAACCTGCTAGCGCGGCTGCCCCTGCCCAAAGGCACCTCCTAATGACCTCCCCCTCCCTCTCTCTCTCTCTTTCCCCCCCGCCCCCCCACTCCCCAGCTCAAGGAAGAAGGCTTCCTGCTAACCTTACCCTCCCCCATCCAAACAAGGACTTCCTGAACACCAGGCCGCCTTTCCAAAAGCAAACAAACAAATGTTAAACACAAACATTGCCATAAAACAGGAAGGGGGGGATGAGAACATCCATCCCCACATAAACTTTTCACCCCTACAACTCTTTACAATCTCAAAATTGAACAGCAACCCCCCCCCCCCCAAGGCGAAAATCCCCCAATCCCTACACCCACTTCAAACCTGCTCCCGACCATTACAAAGTGCCAGCACCCCGGTTCCCAAGCATTGTCCGCTCAGTTCTCCCCCAGTTTATGCTCCTTAATGAGTCTTTGGCCGCTTCTGGGGTCTCGAAATAATACTCCCGGCCTCCAAAAGTCACCCATACTTTTGCTGGGTAGAGCACCCCAAATCTGATCTGCCGCCGGTACAGCACCGCCTTGGCCTTGTTGAAACCTGCCCGCCGTTTTGCCAACTCGGCTCCGATGTCCTGATAAATTCAGACGTTATTTCCCTCCCAGTTGCAGGCACGCGTCTCCCTGGCCCATTGTAGAATTTTTTCTTTCTGGAATAAGTGTATTGTCTTATGAGGAAAGGTTAGTCAGGCTGGGCTTGTTTCCACTGGAGAGTGAAGGATGAGTTGAGTATATAAAATCCTGAATGGTCTTGGAAAGGATGTTTCCTCATGTGGGAAAGTCCAGAACCTGGGGACACTGTTTTAAAATTAAGAGTTGTCTTTATTAGGACACAGATGAGAACTTTTTTCTGTCAGAGGGTTGTGCCTCAGAAGACTGTGGAAGCCAGGTCATTTAATATTTTTAAGGCAGAGATGAATAGATTCTTGTTAGGCAAGGGAATCAAAGGCCCATCGAGTCTGCACCGACCCACTTAAGCCCTCACTTCCACCCCATCCCCGTAACCCAGTAACCCCTCCTAACCTTTTGGTCACTAAGGGCAATTTATCATGGCCATCCACCTAACCTGCACGTCTTTCTGCACTGTATGTTCTATGTTATCAAGGTTAGATGGGAATGTGGATCCTTGAAAGTGGCAGCACAGGTGGAAATGGTGGTAAAGAAGCATATGGCATGCTTGCCTTCATAGGGTGGGGTATCTAGTATAAAAGCTTGAAAATTATGTTACAATTATACAGAACATTGGTAAGGCCACATTTGGAATACTGTGTCCAATTCTGCACATTGCACTACCAGACGGACATGGGGGCTTTGAAGAAAGTACAAAAAAGATTTACCAAGATGTTGCCTGGTATGCCGGGTATTAGCTATGAGGAGAGATTAAATAAACTGGGATTGTTCTCCCTAGAGAGATGGAGACTGAGGGGCGACCTGGTAGAAGTTTATTAAATTATTAGGGATATAGATAGGGTGAACAGTTGGAGACTTCTTCCCAGGGCGGAAATGACAAATACAAGGGGGCATAGGTTCAAGATGAGGGGGGAAAAGTTCAGTGAAGATGTGCGGAGGATGTTTTTGATGCAGTGGGTGGTGGTGGCCTGGAATGCACTGCCAAGTGAGGTGGTTGAGGCAGATACATTAGTGACCTTTAAGACCTATCTAGATAGACAAATGGACAGACGGGTATAGAAGGATATAGGAGGTTGGTCTAGATAGGACACGTGATTGACTCCGGCTTGGAGGGCCGAAGGGCCTGTTCCTGTGCTGTATTGTTCTTTGGTCAACACAACCAGATCAGCCAAGGTCTTATTGAATGGCAGAGCAGGCTCGAGAGGTCGAATGGCCTCCTATTTCATATGTTGGAATGAGTTCTGTATACCTTCCTGCACTGGCTCGCTGTTTAAGCAAGTGAAGCGAGTTCAGGTGTTATTGCTTTTTTTGTGTATTTTCATCTTCACAGATCTTCTTCAAGCTGGTGGCAATGCTTTCCTTAGGTTTATATCTTATATGGCTTCTTTTCGTACTTTGTGTTGCCATTGATTATCCTCTTCCGGTTTCAAGCCTTGAATCTAATCAGCTCTAACTATTGACTAATTGAGACATCTGTATATGGAGTGTCAGATACTTGGAAGTAAGTTACAGGCTGAAGTTTAATTGAAAAGTTCAAATCATTTACTTAATAATGGAATCTAATCATATTTGGCCTATCTTTCTGTTGTCTTGTATTTATGTCTGGAGTGGCTGTTTTGGATGCATATTCTATGGTGATATGCATGAACACATAAATGTATATAGTTGTATAAATGTATAAAGTTGCATAACAGTACATGTAAACATCGGAAGGACCACCAGCCAGTGGATGGCGTCAGACTTCCACCACGCGACTGGAATGACCCGCCAGTTGGTAGTAGGACGCACAACAGGACTGTCGCACTTCGAGTAACTCCCAAGGAATTTGAGTAATTATGGCTGTACATTATTTTGTTAGTTACCTTTCAACATGTTTGACAATAAATCATCGTTCCAGTTAAACACCTAATATGTTCTGTGTGAATCCTAGTGGAATGGTGCAGCGACAACAATCTATCCCTTAATGCCAGCAAAACTAAAGAGCTGGTCATTGACTTCAAAAAGCAAAGTACTGTACACACAATACTGTCAGCATCAATGGGACCACCACCGACACTACCACCAAGAAAGCACAACAGTGCCTATACTTCCATCTTCTCTCCTCCTTTAGGATTCACCTGAAAATCAATCTCGTCAACCAGGCTTCTAATCGTTCCTCCCAATCCTCCCTTTGGCTTAACAGGATTAAACTATTTAAGTTCACAGGTATCCTGAAGCAAAATAAAACCCCACGCAGGGAAAAGCGGGATAACAAAACACCAAGCAGAGGAAAGCAACATTAATGAGTAGCAGGTATGCTCCAGTCAGAATACGACATTAACTGAAAAGTATCAGCAAAATTAACCACCAAGTTGGGAAAGACAGAACTGGTGGGAAGGAGATGTGCTCTGTCAAGATTAAGTAGTGAGAAACAAACTACAGGATACAGGAGCACAAGGTCAGGGCCTGCAAGATATGGGGGCGTCCAGTTCTGTGAACAATGCTAATGAATGTACTCACAGGAAACAAGTAACTAGAGTCTGAGACATATGTTTTGCACATGATTATAAGTAACAAGATTAATTGTATGTGTACGTGACTAACCATGTGTAAATAGGTGACTTTGATGTAAATCTTCAGAGTCAGTCTTGGATTGCCTAAGACTATCTCTCCCTTCGTACGATTGGAGTTAAGCTTCAAAACCTGTTCCTGAGTCTCTTCTGGTGGTCATAGAATTAGCTCGGAGGGGTTCTCCAAGTTAAGGGCACTATTTATCATGCACTTTCAAGAACTGGATAACATCGAACATTAGTGGGGGGGGGGAGGGGGGCTGTGTATGTTGAAGATGGCTATGGGTAATCCCGGATTCCTTATTTTTTCTTTGTCATTTGTTTATGTTAACATGCGGGCTGATGTCTGGGCATGGTAGGAGGATGGGATCGTTGTTATTGTTATGGGGTTTGAGATATTTGTTGTTGGTTATTGATTATTGTTGGGTGTAAATTCGGGAGAAAAATTGTGAAAACGGAGAATAAAAATATTTTTAAAAAGCACTGATCAAATGCAAGTTTTGTGTGAATTTTGTGCAGTTTTAGGCAGCACGGTAGCATAGTGGTTAGCACTGTAGCTTCACAGCACCAGGGTCCTAGGTTCGATTCCCCGCTGGGTCACTGTTTGTGCGGAGTTGGCACGTTCTCCCCGTGTCTGCGTGGGTTTCCTCTGGGTGCTCCGGTTTCCTCCCACAGCGCAAAGATGTGCAGGTTAGGTGGATTGGCCATGATAAATTGTCCTTTGTGTCCAAAAAGGTTAGGAGGGATTATTGGGTTACGGGGATAGGGTGGAAGTGAGGGCTTAAGTGGGTCGGTGCAGACTCAATGGGCTGAATGGCCTCCTTCTGCACTGTATGTTCTATGAATGTGTCACATTGAGGACATGGGATATGTTGTGTTATGTGGTCCCACCATTGATAATGATTCACGCAGAACATTTAGGTATTTAACTGGAATGATGATTTATTGTCAAACACGTGGAAAGGTAACTAACAAAATAATGTACAGACAAAGTTACTCAAAATCCTTGGGAGCTACTCTAACTACGAGTCCGGTTGTATGTTCTCCGACCAACTGACAGATCACACCAGTCACGTGAGGGAAGTCTGCTGCAACCCGCTGACCGGGGGTCAAACCAATATTTAGATGTACTGATATGCAACTTTACACATTTATACAACTATAAACATTTATAAGTGCATGCATATACCCACATCCCCTTTCCTTTGGAGGCATGAATATTTGCAAACGTAACTTTTTTTTAAGTAACATGATATGCACGATGGTTTTAAACACATGTTGTGCACATTCTGTTACACGTTCAGTCTGTCAGGCTTGTGCCATAATCTGGTCGACCTCCTGCGTGTGGCTGCATCGGTGAGTGTCCCACCTTCATCTGTTGCTTGTGTTCCGGCTCGATCCACATTCGCTGCTGCGGATCTATTTTATAATGGGGTGGGATGCGGTGTCCGTGCCCTTGGCCAGTTCCCCCCACCCCCAAGTTGGTGAATCCGGAGGCGATCAGAGCATCCCGTGCGTGTTTGCCCTGGAGAACCTAGTCCAGTGTCTGCCTGGGTCCTATGTCCTGCCCATCCTCCCCCACCCCCGCATTCTCTTCGCAGAGGAGGACTGGCGTTCATCCTCCTCCTCTGGAATGTCGATGGGTATCTGAGAGATTGTGTGGAAGGTGTAGCTTGAATGTGTGTGATGATCCAGGACCAGAGGAATACTGGAAGGAGAGATTGAAATCCTGGGACTGGGTCCTTATGAATACATCGTTTGGGGGAAGATTCCAGGGATGTTCTTTGAGAGTGTGGATTGGGTACTCTCATGTGGAAGACAGAGTTCCAGTGAGACCAGTTGGCTCACAGTGTGACAAGCATCCGGAGGGAGTTGATGAGAGTTCCAGAGCACCTACCTTGGGTGGCATTTTCCACTTGGTTTTAGAGTGTGGGGTGTCTTACCATTGGTTGCCTATTGGTTTACATGGACTGTGTACTTACTGAGTATAAGACACATTTTATAACTTGTGTTATCCTTAAGAATCTATATTTATATCTAGGGGCTGGTTTAGCACAGGGCTAAATTGCTGGCTTTTAAAGCAGACCAAGGCAGGCCAGCAGCACGGTTCAATTCCCGTACCAGCCTCCCCGAACAGGCGCCAGAATGTGGCGACTTGGAGCTTTTCACAGTAACTTCATTTGAAGCCTACTTGTGACAATAAGCGATGTTCATTTCATTTCATATCTGTAAAGGTATAGATGGGATGGAGGAGTTGTGTATTATAGTTGATCATTTTTTGCCTTATAAGTCTTATTATTTTATTAAATATTCATCAGCTGATTCCTGAGATTTTGTTTAGTAGCCGACTTCCACGAAGCTAAACAAAAAGCCTACGTTAGGATATATCAAGCCATGTTCCACTCTGGGATCTGATCTGTCCAGCAGTAACATCAACTGGGATCATAATAACCTGTAAGTTTGTTCCACCCTTCCCCTGGAGTTTTAAATTGGAAAGCTGAACAGGAGTTTTGTGGAACCATGCAAGGTAATCGAATAGTATAGATAACGCCATGCCTGTATCAGGTTTGAAGCATGTCTGGAACCTTCTGATCTCTTAAATTGGCAGATTAGAAGCCCCTGGAAAGCCAGTAAACTTGACCTAGGAAATTTTAGATAGATATCATCATCTCGTGGTACCAGAATTTGCCCCATTTGTTGGGCACTCTTAAGTGCTGGAAATGTCCCAACTTGCTGCACCTGAAATACTCAGAAATTCATCACCATTCTCTGCCTGCTCCACGATGACATGCAAACCGTGATCCTCATCAACGGAACCACCACAGACCCAATACGTGTGCAAACTGGGATCAAACAGGGCTGTGTCATCGTACCAATGCTCTTCTCCATCTTCCTTGCAGCAACACTCCCGCTGCTCCCCACTGGAGTGAAGCTAACCTACTACACAAGCAGGAAACTGTTTAATCTCTGACGCCTCCAGGCCAGAACTAAGACCACCTCAACCTTTGTCACTGAGCTGCTGTACGCAGACAACACCTGTGCACATTCAGAGGCCGAGCTACAAACCATCATCGGTGCATTCATCGAGGCGTATGAGAGAATGGGCCTCAGACTAAATATCTGGAAAACAAAGGTTCTATACCAGCCCGCTCCTGACACACAACTGCGTTCCAAACATCAAGATCCACGGTGAACCCTTGGACAAAGTGGATCATTTCCCATACCTCGGGAGCCTCCTTTTGGTACACATTGACGACGAAATCTAACATTGACTCTAATGTGCCAGTGCAGCCTTCGGATGCCTGAGGAACAGAGTATTTGAAGACTGAGACCTCAGACCTAGCACCAAACTCATGGTCTACAGAGCAGCCGTGGTCCCTACCCTCCTATATGCATCAGAAACATGGACAATATACAGCAGACAACTCAAATCACCAACGCTGACTCCACAATATCCTGCAACTCCATTGGCAGGATCGGCATACCAACATGCCGAGGTCATTATCACTAGTATCGAGGCACTGGTCATATCTGACCAGCTGCGATGAACAGACTGCATTGCCCGCATGCCCGACACAATACTCCCGAAACATGTGCTCTACTTCGAGCAAGCAATCACTAGGAGGGCAGAGGAAACGCTACAAGTACACTCTGAAAGCCTCCCTAAATAAGTGCAACATCCCCACTTACACGTGGGAATTGCTTGCCTTAGAATACACAAACTGGAAAAAAAGCATCTTCAAAGGCGTCAATCACCTTGAGCATCGTAAGGTGAAGCACACGGAGGCCAAGTGTAAACAGCGAAATGAAAATGCAGAATCCAGAGTGTCCCACTCACCCACCTCATCAAGCACCACCTGCCAAACCTGTGGTAGAGTCTGCGAATCCAGGATTGGACTATTCAACCACTGCAGAATCCACATCCCCGAGGTGGAAGCAAGTTCTCCTCGATGCTGAGGGACTGCCCAAGAAGAAGAAGAAATGGGGTGATAGACCGAATTTGCTTGGTTGGGTGTAACACTAATGCATGTCGTATAAAGGGTTAACAGAATCATTATGCTAATCTATGAGGTACATGCTGATGTAGCACTGATATCAGGCAGTCAGGTGAACGTAGTCAAGGTAACAGACAGACGCCCCTGAGAAGAGATGTGCCTTTCCTGTAACCCACTGACTGAGATGATGCTGTGTAAAGGATTGTTGTCCATAAGGAGTAGATATGGGGTCAACAATCCCATCTGAGGCACAGGTACATCATCAAAGCATGTTCACCCTGTGGCAGTGTCCCTTGGCTGATCAAAAAATCCACTGAAGGCTTTGAAATTTGAGTGAAATTTCAGAGGTATTTGAGTCTGTGTGTATCAATCATCCAATTCTCGTCTGGCCCCAGACAGGGAGAGAATTGGTTGAGTGTGGGGTTGAGATCCAAGGTTGTTTGGAACTGCAGAAAATTTTCATGTCACATCTTTCAGCAGCGATCCCTGTGTGGGCCTTTGTGGCTTAGAAATGAGCAGGGTAGGAGCAGTGACTGTTCTTGCAGAGTCGCCATCACTACCCATTTTTGGGAGTTGTGAGATGCCTGATGAAGATATCGTGCCAACTAAGGATTGTGGTTGTCTTGGACCCTGGGTGGTCATTATATGGCACCATCTATGGACTAAATTGGTACCGCCACACTGTTACCATGTTGTAGAATATAGGATTCGAACAAGGAAGAGTTGTAGACGTATCAGGGCATTTACTTAAAAGTTTGTATATTTGCAGTTTGTACATTGTAGGTTACAGGAAAGGCACATCTCTTCTCAGGGGCGTCTGTTACCTTGACTACGTTCACCTGACTCTGATATCAGTGCTACATCAGCATGTACCTTAAAGATTAGCATAATGATTCTGTTAACCCTTTATACGACATGCACTAGTGTTACTGATAGGGCCTGGAACCCAATTTCCAGGTAAAGTGATTTTGATGAACGTCCGCTGTTGATAAGTATATGAAGTTACACTGGAGTGTGTTTGGAGGCATTGGCGTGAGTTTCTGAATTTGGCTACGAATGTTGCTGCATCCTCACAGCTGGGCAAAAAGGAGTATCTGGTCTGTCAGAAAATTACTGCATTTTTAAAACTTATTTTGTAAATTGAGGCTGGAATTTAACCCAGGTTCATGGCGCTGTGACACAGCAATGTAATCACTGTGCCAACGTGCAGAGGACCATCCTCTCTTTAAGGCTCTGGTCCCAGAGCACTTCTCTGTTTGCTTGAGATATGAAGATGGCGAATATTGACACTGACAACTGAGAGAATGTTGCTGACAGCCAGGACCTCTGCAGACGACAATTTAGAAAAGCTGAGCAGGACTTCCAGTGGCAGCCATGAGCTGAGTGGTGGCCCCAAAGGTGGCTCTCTCTTGGAACTTCAAACTCGGCCCTTTTAACACGTCAAGCCGATACAAAAACGTAACAAACCCTCCCGCCCCAAACTAACAACCAGCCAAAAAAATGCTGTGGAACTAACCATGGAGCCAAAAGAATAGCAAAAGTTGAGAGAGGAAAACTCCAACCTCCGAGTGAGGGATCACATGAGGTGGAGCGGGGCTTGGTGGACCGAGCAAGGTCGCCAAAGCAAACGCTGGCCCACCCATCGATGGAACAGTTGATGGAGCTTCTTTCAATAGAGCTCCAGAAATGCACAGACTTGGAGGAACTTATGTCAGTCATGAGGCCGGCAATGGAAACCGCTCTGGCCCCCATTAAGGAGACATTGGACCCAGGAAGCGACAGTGTGGGACATGGAGAAATTGGCCACCGCCCAGGGGGAGCGGATCGCCTCGCTCGAGGCCAAGGTGGCAAGGTTGGTAACAATCCAGAAGGCGCTCACGGGAAAAGTCAAAGATCAGGAGACCAGGTCCAGCCATCAGAACCAGAGAATTGTCAGGCTACCTGAGGGCACAGAGGGTAGGAATCCAGCAGAGTATGACAAAGATGCTTGGGAAACTGATTGGAGGGGGAAGGCTTCACCAAACCCCCAGAGGTAGACCAGGCCCACAGATTGCTCCGGCAAAGGCCTAAATCAAGAGAACTACCGCGGGCGATAATTGCGTAACTACATACACTTCAGGGAAAGAATGGTTGATGAACTGGGTGAGGAGCACGTGTCCTGTAGGTGGGAAAGACATACAATTTGCATCTACCAGGATATCAGAGCCAACCTAGCCAAGTGCCGGGTGACGTTCAATGGGGCCAAAGCGGCTTTACTTAAAATGAAGGTGCAGTTTGAAATGCTGTACCTGGTGAGACAATGGGTAACATACGGCAACACAGAACTTGCTGGCGCGGCAGGTGGCGCAGTGGTTATCACTGGGCCTGCGACGCTGAGGATGCGATGCGAATCCCGGCCCTGGGTCACTGTCCGTGTGGAGTTTGCACATTCTCCCCATATCTGCGTGGGTTTCACCCCCACAACCCAAAGATGTGCAGGTTAGGTGGATTAGCGATGCTAAATTGCCCCTAAAGAAATTGGGAAAAAATAAATAAATAGCAAGATACTCTAAATTTACAAAAGAAACCCAAAGAACATGCTGGAGAATGCAAACAAAAACGGACTTGGAAGGCAGCAATAGAGGACAATTGAGACTCTCAAATGTAAATTTCTGTTCCCAATGCCTACACAATAATAATAATCTTTATTGTCACAAATATGCTTACATTTACACTGCAATGAAGTTACTGTGAAAAGCCCCTAATCACCACATTCCAGTACCTGTTTGGGTACACTGAGGGAGAATTGAGGATGTCCAAATTACCTCGCAAGCACGTCTTTCAGGACTTGTGGGAGGAAATGGGGGGGGCGGGGGATAGGAAACAATGAGCTGGAGAGGGTGAAGAGTAAAGGGGAGGCAGGCAAGGGGAGGAGAGGCAATGGGGTAGAGGTAAAGGGAAGTGTAGACAGCAAGGGCAGATTGGCTCAGAGGGAGGGAGGGAGGGTTAGGGATTGGGGAAGGGAGGGAAGGAATCCTGGTTACAACAGATCACACACTGAGACAGCTGGAACCAAGAAGACAATGGTGGCCATCTTGGATGGCCCACAAACAAAGGGCCACCCTGGCATGCAAGGGCACCTCCACGTGGTAAGTATGGCTGACTCCGGAGGTGAGGGAGACAGAAACTCCCCATCAGAATATTCACCTGAAATGTGAAGGGACTTAATGAGCCGACAAAAAGGTCCAGAGTCTTCGCCCATCCGAAAAGCCTGAGGGCCGACATAGTCTTCCTTCTAAAGACACACCTGAAGGAGAAGGGTTTAAGGGAGAGCTGGATAGAACAGATGTACCAGGCATGATTCGCTATGAGAGCGAGGGGAATGACTATACCATTTAGCAAATGGAAGACCATTACAATGACAAACATGGTGATGGACCCGTTGGAACGATATGGAATGGTTTGCGGTGTCCTGGAAGGGGCACCAGTGGTTCTTGTAAATATATACGCCCCCTAACTGGGACGATGCTGACTTCTTTTTTAAAAACCCTGGCGGAGATCCCCAAACTGGACTCCCACCAGTTCACTATTGGGGAAGACTTCATCTGTGTACAGGACCCAACGACAGACTGGTCCAGCCCCAAATCAGTGAAACAATCGGCAATGGCAGAGGAACTGAACACCTTTATGGACCCTTGGAGGTGCAATCCTCCGAGGGAGAAGGAGTTCTCCTTCTCCCAAGTTCACAAAGTATATTTCCGTATCGATTTCTTTGTAGTGGGTAAAATGGTGATTCCAGGGATAGGAGGGGTGGAATACTCCACAATGGTAATCTCTGACCATGCACCACACTGCATGTATGTGAGGTTGGAGATGGGCTTGGCTCAGCGCTCCCATGAAGACTTGACAGTCTACTCGTCGACGAGGCGTTCTGTGAAAGAATGTCACAAGCCATCGACGGGTATGTAACCCTCCACATTCTGAGAGACAATGAAGGCAGTGATAAGGGGAGAAATAATAGCGTATAGGATACTCCGGGACAGGAAGGAAAGGTTGGCTAGGCAATGGCTGATCGACTCCATATTGGATGTGGATCGGTGGTACTCCACGGCCCCAACCATGGAGCCGCTGGCATAGAGGAAAAAACTACAAATGGAGTTTGTCCTGCTCTCCATCGGGAAAGCTGTGAACCAACTTTGCTAGACACGGGACATTTTATGAACATGGAGACAAGGCCAGATGCGTACTGGCTCACCAGCTGAGAAAGCAGGCAGCCATGAGGAAGATAGAGCAGGTGAAGGACAGGAACGGTGAGCTAGTCACAGCCCCAGGAAAGATCAAGGAGGCCTTTGCAACATTCTACCGGGAGCTGTATACCTCAGGGCTCCGGAGGGGGACTCGATGATGAAAGGGTTCCTCGACAGGCTGGACATGCCAGCTGTGGGAGAGGATAAGAAAGAGGGGATGGAAGTACCACTAGAATTGGGGAGGTCATGGAGAGCATCAACTCCATGCAGTCGGGGAAAGTCCAGACGGATTCCCAGTGGGCTTCGCGGCAGCACTGGCTCCACACCTGCAGGAGACGTTCAATGATTCGCTATCGTGAGGGTCCTGCTGCCCACGCTGACACAGGCCTCAATCTTGCTGATCCAAAAAAAGACAAAGACCCGACAGAGTGAGGGTCATACAGACCCATGTCACTCCTTATGTAACACCACTGTTTAAGAAGGGAGTATGGCAGAAGACGGGAGATTAGAGGCCGGTTAGCCTGACTTCGGTCATTGGTAAGATTTTAGAGTCTGTTATTAAAGGTGAGATTTGGGCAGCACGGTGGCGCAGTGGGGGTGGCGCCGGGTCGGGGGGGGGGGTGGAACCAGCTGGTGCCAGGTCCCTGAGGGAGACTGTGTCTTGGCGGCCGTCGGGGTACGCTACATAAGCGTACAGAGGGTTGGCGTGAAGTAGCTGTACCCTCTCAACCAATGGGTCTGCCTTGTGGAGTCGATCGGGGTCCTGGAGCTGCCAGCCATGTCGGGAGCAAAACCCCGGAGGTGGACTTCCTGGGGAAGGCAAAGAGTCATTCATGGGGGGTTTCATTAGTCGCGGTGCAGAGGAGCGACCAAATGGAGTGAAGTGCGTTCGGGAGGACCTCCTGCCAGCGGGAGGCCAGGAGATTTCTGGACCGTAGGGCCAGCTGGAAGGCCCTCCAGAATGTCCCATTCTCTCGTTCCACCTGCCCGCTTCATAAGAACATAAGAACATAAGAACTAGGAGCAGGAGTAGGCCATCTGGCCCCTCGAGCCTGCTCCGCCATTCAATTAGATCATGGCTGATCTTTTGTGGACTCAGCTCCACTTTCCGGCCCGAACACCATAACCCTTAATTCCTTTATTCTTCAAAAAACTATCTATCTTTACCTTAAAAACATGTAATGAAGGAGCCTCAACTGTTTCACTGGGCAAGGAATTCCATAGATTCACAACCCTTTGGGTGAAGAAGTTCCTCCTAAACTCAGTCCTAAATCTACTTCCCCTTATTTTGAGGCTATGTCCCCTAGTTCTGCTGTCACCCGCCAGTGGAAACAACCTGCCCGCATCTATCCTATCTATTCCCTTCATAATTTTTAATGTTTCTATAAGATCCCCCCTCATCCTTCTAAATTCCAACGCGTACAGTCCCAGTCTACTCAACCTCTCCTCATAATCCAACCCCTTCAGCTCTGGGATTAACCTAGTGAATCTCCTCTGCACACCCCCCAGTGCCAGTACGTCCTTTCTCAAGTAAGGAGACCAAAACTGAACACAATACTCCAGGTGTGGCCGCACTAACACCTTATACAATTGCAACATGACCTCCCTAGTCTTAAACTCCATCCCTCTAGCAATGAAGGACAAAATTCCATTTGCCTTCTTAATCACCTGTTGCACTTGTAAACCAACCTTCTGTGACTCATGCACTAGCACACCCAAGTCTCTCTGAACAGCGGCATGCTTTAATATTTTATCGTTTAAATAATAATCCCGTTTGCTGTTATTCCTACCAAAATGGATAACCTCACATTTGTCAACATTGTATTCCATCTGCCAGACCCGAGCCCATTCATTTAACCTATCCAAATCCCTCTGGGGTTGTAGCTGGTTGGCCTGGTCGAGGCAATGCCCCTGTTGAGCAGGTACTGGCGCTCATGAATGAAGATCCCCGGTCACTGTGAACGTAGGCGGGGAAGCCGAACAGAGCGAAGATGGTGTTGAGGGCTTTGATGACGGCTCACTTGACCAGAACACACATGAGCGGGTTCTTTCCGAAGGTGGAAGACAAATGCGAATGGTACCAGGGAGCCCCGACCAACCACACCCAATTGGAGGGAGGTGGGAGGGAAGGGAGGCAACACCCAGAGAGCATAGCACGTTGGTGCAGAGGAACCAAAGGGTGCCGAGGGAAAGAAAACCTATGGTTGTGGCCATGGTAATCGACAACAGGTTACACCTTTGTGGCTTCAATCACACCCCTGGTATGTTTTAGTGCCATGGGGCAACATGTATATATTTAACAGTATGGCTGTGGTAACTGATCACTGTGCGCCCAATGTTAAACTGTCTCGTGTTTTTTTTATATATGTTTCCTATGTGTTCATACCTTTTTATTTTCCATTTTTGTTTAGTTCCTTGTAGTTACAAATACCAATGAAAATATTAAAAACAAAGAAAAGGTGAGCTGATAGAAAAAGCTTAGCTGGCCAAGAAGAGAGATCATAGGAGAGGCCAGCAAATTGTGCTCTTTCTAATTAAGACGTGTTTGGTACTGCTGCCAGGTCCTTGGGTTTAAAGGCAGTGAATTGAGCACCTGCTCCAAACTCCATCTGAAGGTTGTTCATCGGGACACCCCCATTTGGAGATACCACTACTCCACCACTAAGGTGTCCCTGTGATGCTGCAGTCCATTCTCTGTCCTGCTGTTTGATTTTGCTTGTTTAGAAATTGCTGCGATTGTATTCAGCAGCAGCCTCCTGTCATTCTGTGCATTTTCCCTTTAAGAGTCTTTAAGACTGTCTACACCACATGCTATTTAGTGAGTGTCCCTGGATTGTACCTAACCCTATTGCTGAGCGGGACAATTGCCAACATTGTGCCAAAAAAGAGGACAATGGCTAACATTGGGCTGTGAAGCATGATGGTAAAAATGCCAACAGCCTTGTCTGTGTGAAAACAACTGCTTCTCAGCAGAATGACTTTCGTAGGACAGCAACTTCACTGATAACATATTTGTTTTGGGAACATTGAGAACAAGTTTTGAATAATGTGTAGAAGTTTAACTTAAACCTTATAAAAGACGGGGGCCTCCAAGATTCATCAGTAATAACCATGGGAACATTCGCAAGACATCAGACCTGGGGTTGAAGGCATCACCAGCACACACCCTTCAGAGCCAACCTGGCCAAGTTCTCTCTAACCTTTGATTCAAATTGTGAGTCTTGAAACGTATGTAACTGTTTAAATGGACACATAGCTATAATAAACCTTTATTAATTTAGCTGGCAGTTGAGTATTCAATTTTGTCTGCACTCGTCAGTTGAGGCCATTAGAGACATCAACCCAATGCTGCAAACAGCTCAATGAGGTAGCAGCACAAAGTTTGTGTGCTACGTTCCTCCACCGGAACCAACACTGGCAGTTCACAAATTGTGACTCCTGTGGCCAAATAACTTGCAAACCAATTTTTAGCCTAAATTGTTTCAATGTAAATAAAAGTTGTTCAAAAACTGACACCTGCTCACAGCAGCATTCTTGTTACTTTAATCCCCGCCATGCTCTCATGTCTCCACCATTCTCTCTCTTGATGATTGTTTCTGTCTACACCTTGGAGTTCTACACTTGAGCTTTCTTGCAAAATCCAACTCGTAATTTTTCATGCTCAGGCAGGTTACTTAGGTGCATATTTGAACTTGTACATTCTAGTGCTGGGCAAAAGTTCAAGAATTTACAAATCTTTCCTGATGCCTGTTGAAATTAAGTCTAAAATGGCTGAGGGGTTTGTCTGCCAGTGTTGGGCGACAACTAAACAGTATTTTATTGTTGGGTAAAAATTGTAATAAAAGTATAATGAACTTTTTTTAGATAAATTTGAGACAATTCCCTGCAGAGGATTCATTTTTCTTTCTGGAGCTAAGTTCAAGTGGAGTTATATGGTGCAACCAGTTTCCAGTGGGTATGAAAGAAAGCACAAAACCATCCCAATTCAGCACAAAGTAGAAGCTTCACACAGGTTAAAAGAATGATTGTTGTGGGAAACGGAATCATCACATTGGTTAATGTAATCTTACACTTTACCATTACACTACTGTCTCCCCACATTATACTGACCCAAATACTTTATGATGTCACTACGCTAGTAAACCAAGGCCAGGCTAATACTTGCGGGGACCACAAATCCCACCATGGCAGCCAATAGAATTTGATTAACAAACCTGGAATTGAAAAACCAATCCCAGCAATGGTGACCATGGATCTCTTGTCAAACCCATCTGGCTCATGAATTACCTTTAGGGAAGGAAATCTGCCATCCTTACCTGGTCTGGCCCACATGTGACTCCAGACCCACAGCAATGTGGTTGACCCAACTGCCCTCTGAAAAGGTTTAGCAAGCTACTCAGTTCAAGGGCAATTGAGGATAGGCAACAAATGTTGGTCTTGCCTGCAAAGCCCGCATCCCATGAAAGAATACATTTTAAAACGATGCCTAATATTTGTCTGGACTCTCTCCAATACACAAATATATTATAGCATATGGTAATCAGTATTGTACCAGTATTTCTGCAAACTTACAATTACCTCCTGAGATTTCTGCCGTAATCTTTTTCAAAATATTTTTGTTGCATTTTACAATTTCATTAATTAGACATATAAAACACATAATATTTACAGACTAAGATGTTTCTTAAGTAAAAATTTACATGTACCCCTTTTATCGGCCCTCCCCCTTTCCTTGCTCCCTCTTCCCCCTCCTCCCCCCGTTGATAGTCAGGCTCCATCTTGGCCCCTTCTTCTGCCCTGGTTGTATTGTTATATTCTTTCCTTCATTTTATGATTCTTACTGTTACCTCTATGGTTTTGCTGGGGGTGTGGGGGCGGGGAGCTCACTGCCCCCTCCCCCCTCACTCTTTTCCCATGAACCTTCCTGATACTTTGCTGGGTTCCTTCCTTGCTCCCCCCACCCTTGTTCCTCTCTGTTCTGTGCGATCTTGTCTGCCCTCATTGCTCCCCCTCGTCCTCCTTTCTTCCTAATCACTATTGGTTCCGAACAAATCTTGGAACAGGCTGAAGAATAACCCCATGCTTTTTGGAAGCCTTCGTCTGACCCTCGGATGGTGTATTTGATCTTCTCCTGGTGGAGAAATTCTGGCAGGTCTGCCAGACAGCCCGCAGCAGTGGATGGTGCTGCTGATCACCAACTGAGCAGGATTCTCCGGTGGGCGATTAGGCAAGCAAAAGCAAGGGCATTGCCCTCTTCCCATATGTAATTCTGGCTGGTCCGACAATCCGAAGACTGCCACTCTCAGGCATGGCTCCACCCTCACCCCCACAACCTCGGACATCGCCTCGAAAAAGGCTGTCCAGAACCTGACAAGTCTGGGGCATGCCCAAAACATGTGGGTGTGTTGGACGGGCCTTCCTGGCACCATTCACATTTGTCCTCCACTTCCGGGAAGAGCCTGTTCATTCGGGTTCTGATTAGGTGCGCTCAGTGCACTACTTTAAACTGCATGAGGCTCAGACTTTCTGCTCTAATCTTTTGATTATACAACTATGTGACCTTACTTACTCCCTTAATTGCTGTGCAGGTATCTTGAGCAATCTCTCCACTCTCTCCCACAATTTATTTTCCAAGCTCCAATATTTACTCTGTGCTGCAATGAGAACTGAAGGGAGAAAGTCAAAAATCTGAAAGTATGGATTTCTCAGATGATCTGCGAAAATTAATCACCACGGGATGCCTTTTAAATTTGTTCAATGGTTGCTCTGCTTAACAGCCAGACAGCTTGGCCGTCTATTATGGGGGGGACAAGTGGAAGAACCACCAACATCAGCTTTCTATTCCACATTTATCATTTAAATTGAAATTCTATCAGCTCCCATAGTGGGATTTGAACTTGTGTTCCCAGAGGATTAGCCTGGGGCTCTGTCTTACAGGTTCAGTCAACTACCATTAGCCCAAAACTCCCTCTTGCTATGAGGAGGTGTTGGAGTAATTTACATAGACGCCAAACAGAGAAAATAGGAAGAGGAAAAGGTCATGTGGCCCCTCAAGCTTGCGGCATCGCATCTTTACCAACTTGGAGGGCCATGTATTGATGTAGATTGACGCAGAACAGGTCACAGCAGGAATGATGGGGTCGAATGTATACACGTTTTGGAGTAGGTTTTAGTTATGTTTCAAATAATAATAATCTTTATTGATGTCACAAGTAGGCTTACATTAACACTGCAATGGAGTTACTGTGAAATCCCCTAGTTGCCACACCATGGCACCTGTTTGGGTACACTGAGGGAGAATTCAGAATGTCTAATTAACTGGGCAGCACGGTGGCGCAGTGGTTAGCATTGCTGCCTCACAGCGCCGAGTCCCAGTTTTGATCCCGGCCCTGGGCCCGTGTGGAGTTTGCACATTCTCCCTATGTCTGTGTGGGTTTCACCCCCATAACCCAAAATGATACGCAGGGTACAAAGATTGGCAATGCTAAATTGCCCCTTAATTGAAAAAAAAAAGGAATTTGGTGCTCTAAATTTATATTTTAAAAATGTCGAATTCACCTAACAAACGCATCTTTTGGGACTTGGAGGAAACCCACACAGGCACGGGGGAATGTGCAGAGTCTGCACAGACAGTGACCTAAGCCGGGAATTGAACCCGGGTCCCTTGCGCTGTGAAGCAACAGTGCTACCGTGCCATCCTAGGGGAAGGGAAGCAATTTATTGAATTTTTTAAAGCACTTCTTGTTTAAGATTAAGTGTCAGATCAAGTGCAAGCTCTGGTGCAATGCCTTTTTTTTGTCAACTGGGATCTTGTATGTCTCTCTTGTGGGGACCATGAATTGGATTCAATTTGAATTGGTTTTTGGAGCAGGCAAGGAGCTGGATTAAGGGCTGGTCCTGTCCACTCTGCGCATTGACTTTGTAACTTTAAGAGAGGAATACATTAAAAAAATATCTACAACCTCACCGTACTGTACACTATCACTAAATCATAGTTACCAGAGCGCATGCGTTAGATTGTGGCGGGCGTCGGCCGGGTAATCAGTCGCGCGTGCGTTAGCTCGGGGTGGGCGGAGCGAGTCTGACTAACCTGAGCGCATGCGTTGAGTAGGGATTGGGACGAGCTGGGTTTAATGGAAGCGCATGCGTTAATGAAAGGTGGGCGGTGTTGGGGTAGCGCACCTGCGCAGTCCGGCTGCCAGCGGGCGGCTGACAGTTGGAAGCGCGTGAGCTGTCGGTTAGTCTGGCGCCGGCACTGACCAGGAGTGGTTGGGGATGAAGCAGCAATGACCACCACGCCGGAGAAGGGCGTGGCACCGGAGGACAAGGATGCGCAGCGGCTCTTGGACTCCTTCGTGCAAGACTTCCCGATTCCCCTAGGCCCTGAGGATTCGTTACCCGTGCGCCTGCAGAGCCGGGTGCTGAGCTGGGATGAGGTGGAAGGGGAGTGCGCCGAAATGGGGCTGAAGCTGCTGCGGGACAGGTGAGGGTGCAGGCTGTGGCTGGATCCGGCTTCTCTTGTGTTTGCAGATTAAATAGCAGCAGCACGTTTACTCTGAACTGCCACCATCAGATTTACGGTCAGGGTCACTCAGGCAGCGAGCTGAATGGAATGCATGAAGTGTTTGACCAATCTTTTAAGAGTTCTCTGAGGATTGAACAAGTAAGCTGGGCAGAGGGGGACCAGTCGCTGTTGTGTATTTGGATTTCCAAAAGGCATTTCATGAGGTGTGGCAGGAACGGTTATTCCCGAAAATAAGAGCTCATGGTGTTGGTGAACTAGCAGGAAACAGAGCTGGGATATTCAGATTGGTAAACAAACTAGCAGAGTGCTGCAGGGATCAGTGTTGGGGCCATGGGCATTTACAGTTTATATTAATGACTTGGGTGAAAGGACTAACTATTGTAGCAATATTGCTAATGCTACAGAAGAGGTAAGAAAGCACTTGAGGATGCAGTCAGAAAAGGAATTTAGATAGGATAAGTGAATGGGCAAAGATTTGACAGATGCAGTATGATGTGGCAAAATGCGAGGTGTCCGCTTTGAGAAGACTGGCAAAACAGACTATTTAATGAAATGAAAATGAAAATCGTTTATTGTCACGAGTAGGCTTCAATAAAGTTACTGTGAAAAGCCACTAGTCGCCACATTCCGGCGCCTGTCCGGGGAGGCTGGTACAGGAATCGAACCGTGCTGCTGGCCTGCTTGGTCTACTTTAAAAGCCAGCAATTTAGCCTGGTGGGCTAAATGGAGAGAGACAGCAGGGCTGTGGTACAGAGAGATCTGGATTCATTGTACATGAAACAAGGTTAGTATGGAGGTACAGCAGGTAACAAGTGAAGAAAACACTCCGTAGAGTGCATACCTCCTCCATGCTGTGTTAACTCTGTTATTATAATCTTTATTAGTGTCACAAGTATGCTTACATTAACACTGCAATGAAGTTACTGTGAAAATCCCCCAATTGCCACGCTCCAGCGCCTGTTTGGGTACATTAAGGGAGAATTCAGAATGTCCAATTCACCTAACAAGCACGTCTTTTGGGACTGAGGGAGGAAATCTGAGCACCTGGAGGAAACCCATGCAGACTCTGCACAGATGGTGACCCAAGCCGGGAATCGAACCCGGGTCCCTGGTGCTGTGAAGTAACAGTGCTAACCACTGTGCCAGCGTGCTGCAGCTCTTCCTTGAGGCTTTTCCCTACCTGTTTGCACTAACTGCAAAACTGATTTTTTTTTGTAAGAACTTTCATCTGACAAGAGGAGACATCAGGCAAATCCACATCCAACAACCTGCTCTAAAAATTCTGCTCCCATTTTGACAGCTGTACAAAATGTACCACAGCAGTCGAGACAACTCAATATTTAAAAACAATGAACAATATACAGTTACATTGTATATATTGTGTTGCCCTATTATGTATTCTCATGTATTTTCTTGAATTCTGTTTAATTCCCTTTTCTTCCCATGTACTGAATGATCTGTTGAGCTGCTTGCAGAAAAATACTTTCACTGTACCTCGGTACACGTGACAATAAACAAATCCAATCCAATCCAATATTCCAAATAAAATGACAAGAATCAACTTTATCTCCTAATGCTAACAAATCCTTAAAAAGATTCCAGGATCAGTATCTTTGCCAAAATTTAATCAGTTCTTCATATGGCCATGTGCCATATTGTATACCAAGTTTTACTGAAATCAGTTCTTCACTCTTAATAACATCTCCCATTTTACATCGATAGGAAGGAATTTCTTTGTTGTTTGTTTTTCTGTCTAAATAAATTTTAGAGTACCCAATTCTTTTTCTTCCAATTAAGGAACACTTTAGTGTGGCCAATCCACCTACTCTGCACATCTTTTTGGGTTGTGGGGGTGAGACCCATGGAGACACGGGGAGAATGTGCAAACTTCACACGGACAGTGACCGGGCCGGGATTGAACTCTGGTCCACGGTGCTGTGATGCAGCAGTGCTAACCACTGCATCACCGTGCTGCCCATTTTTCTGAAGGTTGTTAATTATCATCTACAAGGGATGTGAGGGTTATGAGGGCTGGCAGAAGTTAAGGCCACAATTAGATCATCCATTTCCTTACTAAATGAAGCGGGCTTGAGGGGCCGAATGGCTTACTCTTGTTTCTATTTCTTATGTTCTTGAAACATATCACATGCGTGACCCCGAAGTGAGTAAGAGTGGTCAGCCGTTACATGTTGCAAGGTTAAAAGGTGGAGGGACATGTCATTCCTTCTTTTTCTTTTTTAAACCAATTTGTACAGCATGAAGAAGCCTGCTTGAACTGTGACTAACTGTAGGCAAGAGTGCACTCCAGCCTAAAACAAATGCTGCAAATATGCAGTGTCTGAAACAATTGGGAGGGTGTAGAAGAGATTTTGTAACTAGAATGGTGCCAGGAATGAGTTTCAGTTAGGTGCAGAAGCTGGGATTGCTCTCCCTAAAGCAAAGAAGGTTCAAGAGCAGATTTGTTCAGAATCATAAACTATTTGATGGTAAATAAGAACAAACTGTTTCCAGTGGCAAACGGTTTGGTAACTAGCTATAGGAGACAGATTTATGTATACGGCATGCTAGCCTTCATCGGCTGGGGCATTGAGTATAAAAATTGGTACGTCATGCTGCAGCTATGTAGAACATGAGTTAGGCCACACTTGGAATTTAGTGTTCAATTCTGGTCGCCACACTACCAGAAGGATGTGGAGGCTTTGGAGAGTGTAGAGAAGAGGTTTATCAGGATGTTACCTGGTATGAAGGGCATTAATTATGAGGAGAGGTTGGATAAACTTGGTTTGATAGCACTGGAACTATAGAGGTTGAGGGGCAACCTGTTAAAAGTCTATAAAATTATGAGGGGCACAGACGGAATGGATGGTCAGAAGCTTTTTCCCAGGTTGGAAAAGTCAATTACTAGATTTAAGGTGCAGGGCAAAGTTTAGAGGAGATGTGTGGGGGATTTTCTTTTACACCGAGGGTAATGAGTTCCTGGAACTCACTGCCGGAAGATGTGGTGAAAGCAGGTACGATAGTGACATTTAAAGGGCATCTTGACAAATATATTAATAGGATGGGAATTGAGGTTTACAGACCTCAGAAGTGTAAAAGATTTTGGGTTAGATGGGCAGCATGGTCGACGCAGGCTTGGTGGGCCGAAGGGCTTGTTCCTGTGCTCTACTTTTCTTTGTTCTTTACTTTGTTCTTTGTGTTTTGCAAAAGAGCAATCTCAAAGTTGATAATTGAGAGACTTCATCAGTGCATAATAAAAAGAACTGATACCTAAATTAGCATGTTTTTTGAAAAAAACACGGATTGATAAAGAACTTGGGATAGTTGGAAGCCGTTATTATTTGGCTGAGCATTCAGTTTCAACTTCTGCTTATTTGTTTGGATAAGAATTGGGGAAATAGAAACCCTCTATGCTATTAAAGGTTGGAGCCTTGCTATTTCCTTTTATTTTTTGTGCGTTCTTGTGTTGTAAAAGATAAAGGAACTTGTTTCCTTTTTTGTCAGCTGACTTTTTGTCTCACGTTTTGCCAACTTTGTTGGTGTTTCCTTTTCTGATTTGTGCAACTTAACTCATTTCATCTACAATTGTATTCCATGGATGTTTTGAGTGCCACAATTCTGCACTTGTTTTAAACCAGGATTAGTGTAATATGCAGGTAATCTACCATGTCAAATTTGACTGCAATATCTGAGACTGAAGGCAGTTTTTTTTAAAGCTTTTTGATTTATTACTTACAACTTAATTAATTTAATTCTGATGGTTGCTTGGTGTGCAAACCACTTGACTAATTATGCTGAGGTGCCAATTTCTATCATGTATGTTCCAGTAATCCTTGTTTGCATTTGAGGCTGATTCAATTTTTGACCTTTTCTTTAGCAGAGACAAAGCCGTAGTCAGTTCAACTGATTTGAGAAAGGATGTGTGAAGTCATCAGTGTATGCTGACCTTTTGGATTAATGAATGTTGAGGTGCAAAGTGTTGTGTGCCCCTGATATAGGTGGGATGATCTAACATAAGCAGCAGTACCATTGCTGTTGTGCTCGTGAGTTGACAATTCAGTCATGTCCATGAAATAATTGATAGAAAATGCATTTTAACATGGGATTGGATTATCCTCCTTCAGTTGATTAGACCACATTGCTTTAAATTCTATGAGCAAGAGGGAGGTTTTCTCTGCAGCCTTTCAGACGTGTATTTTCAATGTCTGGATTCTGTTTGTGTGTGGGATGGTGTGCGTGCGCATGTGTGTGCGTGTGTGTGTGGAGGATGTTTACAACAGAGGGCCTGGTTTGGGATTTTCAGGAGTTTGAATGATCCTTTTCTTCATTGCATTTGAAAAAAAAATCAGTGAAACCAGTACAAAAGTGGCTTGTATCATTTGTTTTGCCTTTTGATTGTGACTAAAACAGTTCAGAGAAAAATAAACTCAGTCCCGCACCCAAAAGGAAGTTACTAAAGATTCTGTGTCAGCATCCGGTGTGTGCTCTATGAACTATACTATTGTACCAAATTCAGTTAGATTTTATCTTATCTCTGGTTGAACTAGAATCCTAACATCAGAATATAGATATGTTTCCCGTAGTAATTTTAAATCAAGATTATTTTATGTAATTACTTTGTAATAAAACATTTTTTAAAGTTCTGGCAACATCAAAACAATGCCAACTTGTACAATAATATTGGACGTTGTAGTGAGTGCATTAGATTATGTTAGCTTAGCTTTCGACTCCTGCCTGCTGGTATGTGTACGTAATTATATAGTATTGCTTATTGTGGCTAGACCAGTCTTGGTATTTGCAGCCACGTGAATCAGCCTCTGTTCGTTGGCCTGCCTTTTGTATTGTGTTTTTAATTTCCCATCTTATTCTTTTATAGTCGCCAGATGCTGGAAATAACACCAGATGTTAGTGATAGCCCCACTGGTTTTAAGTCGCCTGCCAGGAGAGAATGTCCTCTGTACAGTTTGGAATGTGAGGGATCCTGGCAATGTCGTGCTTGGTTGCAGTGTAGAACTATTTTAGGGTGAGGGCAGGTGACAAACTTGAGGTCCAGCACTGGTTGCCTGGAAGTGTCAGGCAACACATTCCATTAACACCTGTATACTAAAATCATTCCCAGGTCAGACCATTGCCAGTTCTGATTATTTGGGACTTTTTACAGCCCTCTGGAAACTTGTTGAATGAATTATTGGAACTTATTTTTAAGAAATAGGGAATAATTAATCTCTATCAATCTTTCTTTGGGTTTGCGGAGGTGTTTTCGATCAAGAGAACTTCTGAGGAAAATATAAAAGGAAGAAAGAGTTGCATTTAAATGGTACATTTCATGATCTCAGGATATTTCCATGTGCTTTACAGCAAGTTAAGTACTTTTGAAGTGCATTTACTGTTGTATCATAGCTAATTTGTATTCAGGAAGCTCCCACAAATAGCAATGTGATAACAACCATCTCATTTTTTTGAGCATGTTGATTGAGAGATAAATATTACCTATACTGCCAGGAGTAACTCCGTCTTTCAAATTGTGTTATGGGATCTTTTATGCCCACCTTAGAGGGAGCTCCTGTTTCCTCACAGTCCAAAGAGAGCTTAACGTCTCATCCAAGCACTCCCTCAGTAATGCATTACAGATTGAGCATAGATTTTTATGCTCAGGCCTGGAGTTGGATTGGAACCCATGACCATTTGACTGAGGCAGGAGGGCTGCCACCTGGCTCATGGCTCACCATGGTTTTCAGTTGTGCTGTGTACACAGTAAAAAAAAATGTGTTGTATGAAATAATGTTTGGAGTACAACAAACATCAACCATTTTTCTTTTTCACTTCTTCCTTGGTATGGTTCCATAGACACGTGTTGCCTCTGGTATCTCGTCCAAGTGGCCAGGATTCACGTGCAAAACCTGGTATTATGTGCTCGGAGGTTAAAGGTCAAACCCCCCCCCCCCCCCCCCCCCCCCCCCCCCCCCACTGCTAGCGTCTCAACTGTCCTTGAATAAGTCGATAAACGGCTTCCATCTCCAGGCAAACCCCCCTTCCCCACAGACCCTCTGAAGGCGAACTTAATTTTCTCCAGCCGAAGGGCTTACTCGAAGTTGCGCACCCACACCCCTGGTTTCGGAGACCCCCAAGTCCCTCCACTCCTGCAAATTCCGTCTTCGGGCTACAAGGGAGGCAAAGGCCAAGACGACAGCCCCTCTCGCCCCTTGGGCTCCTAGGTCTTCCGACACTCCGAATATTGCCACTTCTGGACTCTGGGCAACCTTCATCTTCAGTATCTCAGACATAATGTCTACAAACCCCCTTCCAGAATCCTTCCAGCTTAATTGCAACACCACCCTGATTTTGACACCACTTTGTCCTGCAACCCCGGGGGTAGCAGGTCGGGAAAGGATGGCACCTGCTTTTTGACATAATTCCATACCTGTAACTACCAAAACCCATTCCTGCTGGACAGCTTATACTTCTCATCCAATTCCTGTAAGTTTGAAAAGCTGCCCCCCAAACCGTTCAATAACACCCCCCACCCCCCCGTGCAAATCTATGATTCCTGCAAATCAGTGCCCAGACCGAGGCACCCTCATAAATTAATGACACTCGAGGGACTCTCCACCAATCAAAACTCGATTCCATTAGCTATTTATCTGTAACCAAGTAAATGGTTCAAATCAACAATTACCTCACTATTTTAGCAGACACACCGTCTGGGTACCGTAACCTAGGCTCTTTATTACAACAGGGCAGGACAGTGGTGGAGTGGTTAGCACTGTTGCATCATGGCACTGAGGACTGGTTACTGTCTGTGGGGAGTTTGCACATTCTCCCCGTGTTTGCGTGGGTGTCACTCCCACAACCCAAAGATGTGCAGGGTCGGTGAATTGGCCACGCTAAATTGCCCTTAATTGGAAAAAATAAATGGGCACTCTAAATTTTAAAAACATCCCAGGCGTTTAAAACATTACTGCAACATATATAAAAAATATATAACAATTTCTGCATTTATCACAATAGATATCCTCACGGGGAACCATCTTCCCATCCAATATCTGCATGCACATTTCTAACAAGGTCACTGGACATCAATGAGAAAATGGAAAATCTTTCTGTGTTTTTCCATCATAGTTTATTGTGGTCACCCAACAGTTGCCCTGGCTGAGATTGACTATCAGCAACTCGAGCTTGGGAAGATGTTTCTGAGCCATATGGCTCGACTGTTCAACAGGGAAATTAATTGCTGAGGTGGGATTATTATACATTTGCTATTTTCCTCACTGGCAAATTGTTCCAGGAATAGGAAATGTTTTCACTTTAGAATTTATCTTTTTTAGGCTAAAAGTTATGTCTGTTTACACTGAAAATTAGTTTTAAACAAATGTCAAAAAGATAAAAATAAATCTGTACAAATCATTGGTTAGGCACATTTAGATTGTGTACTTCAGTCAGCAGAGAAACAAGCATGCTTGCCACTGATCTCTTTAAGAAAAGCTACCCACAAAGATTTAATGGTTTCTATGGTAGGGGTTTCCCCTTCCTGATGCCAGTTTTAAACTGCTGCCAAAGGAATTTGTGGTATGCAACAGCATTGATGTCAGCTAGCAGGTAATGAATTAATCGCATTTGTATATTCTCATTAAGCCAAGAAGTAAACAATATTTTTATTAAGGCATCTGTAGGAGCATTAAATACAAACTAACACAAGAGTAAGAACAAACGGGAACCTCATAATAAATAAATAAATAACCACCGCCCCAACCCCCTGCAATTCCCCATCCCCTGTCCTGCCTTCCTCAGTTTAACCCCTTTTCCTCAATTTTCCTTGAGGAAATCAATGAATGGCCTTCATCTCCAAGCAAACCCATCAACTGACCTCCTTAAGGTGAACTTGATTTTCTCCAGCCTTAAGAACTCTGCCATGTCACTCACTCACACCCCTGGTTTCGGTGGCTCCTTGTCCCTCCACGGCAGCAAAATCAGTCTCCGGGCTACCAGGGAGGCAAAGACCAGAACATCGGCCTCTCTTGCCCCCCTGGGCTCCTGGGTCTTCCGACGCACTAAATATTGTCATTTCTGGACTTGGGGCCACCTTCACCCTCAGCACCTCAGATATTACTTCCGTGAACCCCTGCCAGAATCTCTTCAGTTTCGGACATGCCCAAAACATGTGAGCATGGTTAGAGGGCATCCCTGCGTACTGCCAAGCCTTTCCTCAACCCCCTCCAAGAACCTGCTCAGCCTGGCCACTGTCATGGGCTCCCTATGAGCTGCCTTAAACTGAATAAGGCTGAACCTTGCGCACAACGAGGATGCATTCACCTTCCATTTCTGCTTGACTTCCCCTATCGGGGCTCCCTCCCAACCATTAGCTCATTGTAGATCTCGGACACCTTGCCCTCTCCCACTCCTTCCTTTGATACCACCTTCTGCTGTCGTCCCGGGGTGGCAAATCGGGAAAAAATGACACCTGCTTACTTACAAGGTTCTGGACCTGTAAATATTGGAACCCGTTCCCACTGGGCAGTTCATAACCCTTCTCCAAGTCCTCTAAAGTCACAAAGCTGACCCCCACAAACAGGTCACCAAACCGCTCGATCCCTGCCCATTGCCACCCCCTAAACCTCGCGTCCAACCCCACTGATGCAAATCTATGATTGCTGCAAATTGGTGCCCAGACCGAGGCATCTTCCAACCTCGAATACTGCCTTCATTGTCCCCACACCCACAGGACCGCCACCCCACAGGGCTCATGGAGTACTTGGCTGGCGGGAACGGCAAAGGCGCTGTCAACAATGCCCCTAAACTCGTGCCCCTGCAGGAGGTCACCTCCATTTTCCCCCATGCTGACCCCTCCCCCATTATCCACTTGCTCACCACAATGTTCAGTATAAATCTGAGCTAGTTACAGTGCAGACTTTGTTTGCACTGAGTGCTGAATTTGGGTGCATTTGAGTCCTATAGTGAGAGTTTGGTGACTGAGGGCGTTAGGTGAGGAGGGAGTAAGGAGCTCCTTTCATTTCATTTCCTCAAAGAGCGTGAAGGTAGCTGGGAGTTTACAGAGAGTGCAGCTGACTGGGAGCAGAGTCGGAGGGCGGAATTCCAGTTGGTCCACAGTGCAGCTGTATTCTATTAGGGAAGAGGGATGGAGGCTAGGGCAGTTGCATGCTCCTCCTGTAGGATGTGGGTGGTGAGGGATACCACCGGTGTTCCCGCTGACTACCTGCGGGAAGTGCATCCGACTCCAGCTCCTCAGAGACCGTGTTAGGGAACTGGAGCTGGATGAACTTCGGATCATCCGGGAGGCAGAGGGGGTAATAGACAAGAGTTACAGGGAGGTAGCCACACCCAAGGTACAGGTCAAGAGTGGGTGGGTTACAGTCAGGGGAAAGAAAACGAACGGGCAGACAATGCAGGGATCCCTCGTGGCCATTCCCCTTCAAAACAAGTATACCGTTTTGGATGTTGTTGGGGGTATGACCTGATAATTCTAAATTTTTGCAGTCCAGGTGTAATCATCAGTCGAACACCAGATAACTTAAAAGAACCGTTTATTTACCGCGGGGCTGTAGCACAGCTGTGACTCAGAGTTACAGCAAGTGAAAAAGCAAATTTCTCTCAGTTACAGTTGACTGTATATTCTTACAAAACCCATCACACCTTTCAATCATTAGTGATACAATTAGCCCATTACACCCCTCCTTTAAGTAATTATTCCCTTCCCATCATTAATAATACAGTTCGTTTCATAGCATATTAATTCTTTATCAAAAAGTCCTAAGGAGTGAATCTTCCCCCGGCTGTGTTTCGTTCCCACCACAGATTCTCACAGACTGTCAGGGTCGTGATAACGCGTTCTCACAGGAACAATTCATTTCACAAAGCTGGTATACAAACCTGACATTCCATTACCCATCAAGCTCTGATTTAACTTGACCAAACTCTCATTCCATTTCCCATCATGCTCTGATTCTAACTTGAGCCAAACTCTTATTCCATTTCCCATCATGCTCTGATTCTAACTTGAGCCAAACTCTCAGACCTACCGGGAGAAGGCCCTAGCGGCCAGGTGTCTGGCTCTGGGGCTCAGAAGGAAAGGGGGGAGAATAGAAAAGCAATAGTGATAGGAGACTCAATGGTTAGGGGAATAGATAGGAGATTCTGTAGTCGCGAGCGAGACTCCCGGAAGGTATGTTGCCTCCCGGGTGCCAGGGCCAGGGATGTCTCGGATCGTGTCTTCAGGATCCTTAAGGGGGAGGGTGAGCATCCAGAAGTCGTGGTGCACATTGGTACCAACGACGTAGATAGGCAAAGGGGTATGGATGTAATAAACGAGTTTAGGGAGTTAGGCTGGAAGTTAAAAGCCAGGACAGAGTTGTCATCTCTGGTTTGTTGCCAGTGCCACGTGATACCGAGGCTAGGAATAGGGAGAGAGTGTAGTTGAATACGGCTGCAGGAGTGGTGTAGGAGGGGCAGCTTTAGGTATTTGGATAATTGGAGTGCGTTCTGGGGAAGGTGGGACCTCTACAAGCAGGACGGGTTGCATCCGAACCAGAGGGGCACCAATATCCTGGGAGCGAGGTTTTCTAGTACTCTTCAGGAGGGTTTAAACTAATTTGGCAGGGGAATGGAAACCGGACTTGTAGTCCAGCAACTAAGGTAGCCGATGTTCAGGACGTCAAAGCGTGTAGTGAGGCAGTGGGGAAGGTAACACTGACAAAGGAGAGTACTTGCAGGCACGGAGATGGGTTGAAGTGTGTATACTTCAACGCAAGAAGCATCAGGAATAAGGTGGGTGAACTTAAGGCATGGATCAGTACTTGGGACTACGATGTGGTGGCCATCACGGAAACTTGGATAGAAGAGGGGCAGAAATGGTTGTTGGAGGTTCCTGGTTATAGATGTTTCAATTAGATTAGGGAGGTTGGTAAAAGAGGTTGGGGGTTGCATTATTACTTAGAGATAGTATAACAGCTGCAGAAAGGCAGTTCGAGGAGGATCTGCCTACTGAGGTAGTATGGGTTGAAGTCAGAAATAGGAAAGGAGCAGTCACCTTGTTGGGAGTTTTTTATAGGCCCCCCAATAGCAGCAGCGATGTGGAGGAACAGATTGGGAAACAGATTTTGGAAAGATGCAGAAGTCACAGGGTAGTAGTCATGGGTGACTTCAACATCCCAAAGATTGAGTGGAAACTCTTTAGATCAAATAGTTTGGATGGAGTGGTATTTGTGCAGTGTGTCCAGGAGGCTTTTGTAACACCGTATGTAGATTGTCCGACCAGAGGGGAGGCCATATTGGATTTGGTACTTGGTATTGAACCAGGGCAAGAGATAGATTTGTTAGTGGGAGAGCATTTTGGAGATAGTGACCACAATTCTGTGACTTTCACTTTTAGTATTGGAGAGGGATAGGTGCGTGCGACAGGGCAAGGTTTACAATTGGGGGAAGGGTAAATACGATGCTGTCAGACGAGAACTGAAGTGCATAAGTTGGGAACATAGGCTGTCAGCGAAGGATACAATTGAAATGTGGAACTTGTTCAAGGAACAGATACTACGTGTCCTTGATATGTATGTCCCTGTCAGGCAGGGCAGAGATGGTCGAGTGAGGGAGCCGTGGTTGACGAGAGGTTGAATGTCTTGTGAAGAGGAAGAAGGATACTTATGTAAGGCTGAGGCAACAAGGTTCAGACAGGGGGCTTGAGGGATACAAGATAGCCAGGAGGGAACTGAAGAAAGGGATTGGAGAGCTAAGAGGCCATGAAAAATCTTTGGCGGGTAGAATCAAGGAAAACCCCAAAGCCTTTTACACATATGTGAGAAATATGAGAATGACTGGAGCGAGGGTGGGTCCGATCAAGGACAGTAGCGGGAGATTGTGTATCGAGTCTGAAGAGATAGGAGAGGTCTTGAACGAGTACTTTTCCTCAGTATTTCAATGTGAGGGGCCGTATTGTTAGAGAGGACAGTGTGAAACAGACTGGTAAGCTCGAGGAGATACTTGTTAGGAAGGAAGATATGTTGTGCATTTTGAAAAACTTGAGGATAGACAAGTCCCCTGGGCCTGATGGGATATATCCAAGGATTCTATGGGAAGCAAGAGATGAAATTGCAGAGCCGTTGGAATTGATCTTTTCGTCCTCACTGTCAACAGGTGTGGTACCAGGGGATTGGAGAGTTCGAATGTCGTGCCCCTGTTCAAAAGGAATAGGGAGAACCCTGAGAATTACAGGCCAGTTAGTCTTACTTCAGTGTAGGCAAAGTAATGGAAAGGGTACTGAGGGATAGGATTTCTGAGCATCTGGAAAGACACTGCTTGATTAGGGATAGTCAGCACGGATTTGTGATGGGTAGGTCTTGCCTCACACGTCTTATTGAATTCTTTGAGGAGGTGACCAAGCATGTGGATGAAGGGAAAGCTGTGGATGTGGTGTACATGGATTTTAGTAAGGCATTTGATAAGGTTCCCCATGGTAGGCTTATGCAGAAAGTGAGGAGGCATGGGATAGTGGGATTGATTTAGGTCTTCCCGGGCTTCCCTCCTCTGGCTGAACTTCTCATTTTAAAAAGTCCACCAGCTGATCCATTGACCACTGAGCAGGTAAGGCTGACCCTTGCGCTCCACTATCTTCACCTGTGGCGCACGAAGAATTTCTTACTCCAACAGCTCCCTTCTTCTCAACCCACTTCTGGTCCATGGATCCATCTACCAGCACCGCCAGTGGGGTTTAACTTTCCTCAGATACCTCTACACGTTTTTTTCACCAACACATCCACCCAGAAATGGGGAAAAGGATTTTTAAAATTAAAACGCCTTGAGCGGGAGCTGCCAAATGTGTGACCATTCACTCCATGGTCTCCGGCAGAAGTCATTTAGCCAAGAAGTTAAAAGCACTGAATTGGATCACTATTAAATTTTCATGTAGAGAAATAAACTACTAAACCACTGTCATTAGAATAAGAAAGACGCCAAAATAAAGGTAAACAAGCTATAGAACAATTAAAGGCATTTTTGATTTTAAGAATGTGGAAGTTATCAATATGGAGAAATCCACAAATATGGAATTTGCTTTTAGCGGCCAGAGAGTGAGTTTATGAAGTTTGTACACATAAAAGCCCCAGTTACATTTCCGTTGATATGGTGTAACCGTTTCAAGGGTTATCAGTGAGGCTAACAGCTTTGAAGCGAAAATTCTGTCCAATGAATTGGAAATTGTAGCCTGTGTTGTTTCAGTGAAGAATGGAAAATGCTGGCAATTTTGCTTTCATTCGTGATTTAGCAGCTTTCCACCTGGAAGAGATGATGGAAATGCAGCCTCTGAACTTGGTGAGGTCCAATGAGATGATCTGCACTTTTGATGGCCTAACAAGCCAGTTCTGGAAGTCTACTCCAAATTCCACACATGAAGATGTCCCTTACCTGCAGTGTGGTATGATCACTGCTGACGCCTTGTTTGTTTGGCTGGCTTCTATTCTGGAGCTTCTGTAACCACATTATTCATAGAATAGAATAGAATTTACAGTGCGGAAGGAGGCCATTTGGCCCATCGAGTCTGCACCGGCTCTTGGAAAGAGCACCCTACCCAAGTCCACACCTCCACCCTATCCCCATAACCCAGAAACCCAACCCAATACTAAGGGCAATTTTGGACACTAGTGCAATTTAGCATGGCCAATCCACCTAATGTGCACATCTTTGGACTGTGGGAGGGAACCGGAGCACCCGGAGGAAACCCACGCAGACACGGGGAGAATGTGCAGACTCAGCACAGACAGTGACCCAAGCCGGGAATCGAACCTGGGACCCTGGATATGTGAAGCAATTGTGCTAACCACAATGCTACCGTGCTGCTCAGATGAGAAAATAGCAAATGTAACCCCACTCTTTAAGATAGGAGGGAGCTAGATAAAATGAGGAATTATAAACCCATTTGCTAAACATCGGGAAAATGCTAGAATCTTTCATAAGTTATGTGTAACTGGACAAAGAAACTAATGGTAGGATTGGGCAGAGTCGATATAGATTCATGAAAGGGAAATTATGCTTGATAAACCCACTAGGGATGTTACTACAAGAATTGAGCTTGGGGAAGATGTTTCTGAGCCATATGGCTCAATTTGGTCCTTGGGGTCAGTATGCTGTTTTTTCCATGTCAGTTTAGTTGGTTGCTGCCTTTCTAATGCATGTGCTGAGCTCTTCATCAGGAGACTAGTTGTCTATCACAATAGATCTAAGTTAGTGGAATTTGCAGATTTCTTCCAGTGAGCCAATGGTGTGTTGTTGAGTCTGATCACAGGCAGAAACACAACACCCTGTCACCATAATTTGTTTCCTTGACACTGATGGTGAGTGAGAACATGACGTAGGCATGAGACAGATGATCCATAAATCTTTGGAGCTGGTCTTCTGTTTGGTTAATGTGGCACTATTAGCATACAGATGTTCTTTGATCAGGTCACATTGCACCTGATCATGTGGAGGCATACTCCTTCCAGGTTGGCAGTGAAAGCATTGGTCAGTAGGGCAGAGAAAATGATATCGAACAGAGTAGGGGCTAAGACACAGTGCTGTTTCACCCCATTCTTTTAAAAATTAATTTAAAGTACCTAATTTTTTTTCCAATTTAGGAGCAATTTAGCATGTCCAATCCACCTATCCTGCACATCTTTGGGTTGTGTGGGTGATACCCAGGCAAACACTGGGGGAATGTGCAAACTCCACACGGACAGTGACCTGGGGCCGAGATCAAACCCGGATCCTCAGCGCTGTGAGGCAGCAGTGCTAACCACTGCACCACTGTGCCACCCTAGTTTCACCTCGATCCTGACCTCAAAAATGTCAGAGATGGAGCCATTGAGCTGAATGGTGTTTTGCAACAGAAGAACCTTATGAGACTGCAAAGCTTGGGAGGATAATCAATTTTCTTGCTCTGCAATTAAGAAGGCTATTGGAATGCAGTTAATAATAATAATCGCTTAATTGTTACAAGTATGCTTCAATGAAGTTACTGTAAAAAGCCCCTAGTCGCCACATTCCGGCGCCTGTTCGGGGTGGCTGGAACGGGAATTGAACCCGCACTGATGGTCTTGTTCTGCATTACAAGCCAGTTATACAGGGCATTGGTGAGACAGGAACTCTAATATTGTGTACAGTATTGGTCTCATATTTAAGGAGGGATGTAAATGCATTGGAGGCAGGGAGAAAGTTCAGAGGAGGTTTACTAGATTGATATCTGGGATGAGGAAGTTGTCTTGAGGATAGGTTCGAAAGGCGGGGCTTGCTTCCACAAGAGTTTAGAAGAGAGGAGTGACTTGATTGAAGTATATAAGATCCTGAATTGTATTGACAAGGGAGACAAAGAAATGATGGTTCCCACTTTTGTGAGTCCAGAACTAGGGGGCACTGTTTTAAAATTAGGTATCGCCCTTCTAGGACAGAGCCGAGGAGAAATTGAGTTGAGACTTTGGAACTCTCTGCATAAGAAAGTAGTGGAAGTGGGTTCAGTTAATATTTTTAAGACTGAAGTAATTAGAGTTTGTTGGGCAAGGGAATCAAAGGTGGGAGTAGATCTGCATTGATATGTTGGCAGCAAAGCCCACTCTATGTTCATGGTGTTCATCGGCACTTTTGCTCTGCCAGTAGAAAACATCATTGAGCTAATTTTGATTTAGTGTTGGGCGATCTAGTCTCTTGGCTATGTCAGTGTTGAACTTGTGTAGCTTATGGTCGACCGATAGCATTTGAAGTACATTATCTGACTCCTTTTTTATACCAGGACACAGTCCTGACTTTCCAGCTTCCAAGCCAGAGAACCTTTACCTTTTGTTTCATGGTGCCCATTTACCTTGTGGTTGTCAGGATTGCATCCCTAATCCTCTTGCACCCATAGAGGAAGGCCGATTATGGCGGGCCTGTACCTTATTGACTGGGGCTGCCCTGTTTGAGGTTTTTGGTGACTGATCAATGGAATGGAATGATTCTTTCCACTGGTGGCACCATGCCATGGCACACCAATTAAGATGCACTATAACCCATAAATTTCTATCTCCTATGCTGTTCCCTCACTGGTAAGAATATGAATGAAATGTCTTCGCCATTGTTTTTGGCTGTGTAGCCTGGCAGGATTTGGTGACATAGACTTGCCAGCAATTGAATCTCACTCATGGTCTTGTGGACTGAATCCAGACTCAGGGTGAAATCTTTTATTTCTGGACCCCACTTGGTTGCAAGTGTTGCTGGAAGGTACTTGGTTAAACACATCACCAGCTGTCTATTGGACTCCAGTGTCTTGACTCTCCTGATCAGTCTCTACAAGGCAGTGTGTGCTATTTGACCCATAGCTGGGACCTGGTTGATGGACATCAGGATGTATCCACACTCTTGTCATTTCCACTGCAAAATCTAGGTCATTGTTGACCACTGTGCTCTCAGTTCCAGTTATGGAGGTCTAAGAGGACAGTTTGTGAGAGTCTGGATAAACTGCTAACAGTGGAGGAGATGACAAAGACTGCCAAGTGCTTGGGCAAATTAAACTCCAGGAAACAATGGCTTACTGACTCAGTTGTATTTCACTCTCTGGGACTGCATCGGACCAGGCTTGCAATTATACAAAAGCAAGCTTCTGGCCGGCAGCATTTTGGAATCCATGAGGAAAGGGCCCAGTGACCCTCATCTACAAGCAGGAGGAGAGGGAGGAAATCTGAAATTGGCAATCTTTTTCACTGCTTAATATGGATAATAAAATTCTGTCCAAGGTTATGACAAATCAAGTCGCGTCTGCTCTGAAGCTGATGATCCACTTGGATCAGACCTGCACTGTACCTGGCAAGAAATCTTGGATAGGCTATCATATCCTTAGAGTAGCGCTGGGCTATGTGCAGGACAAGTGGGTGGACACCTGTTTCATCAGTTTGGAACAGTGAAAAGCCTTTTGTGATGGATTGTTTCTCTAAAATGGAGTTTGGGGAAGTGATCAGCAGTTGAATACAACTGCTCTACACACATCAGTAGCACAGTTTCAATCAATGGGTGGGGATTAGCAAGCATTATGATCAAATCTGGCGTCAGGCAGGACCCTCCTCTCTCGCTGTCTTGTTTCTGTCTGTATCACACCTTTTGCTGACTCCATTAGGGAGGATGCAGGCATAAAAGGTGTGACAGTCCTATATTGTGCAACATTTGGGTCAAAACCTCCCTGGATGTGGAACAGACTTTTGTTCGGATCTGCTGTCTGTGCACAGACTGAGCATCTGTAATCATTTCAAACTGACTTCTGGAACCAAAGTAAATTGTGGGGGGAGATCATTTTCTTTGGGTGCTGAGCTGACTGATCCTTTGTCTCCTTCACAGTCAGGTCAGTCTACATAAAGTTGCTTGGGATATTGTTCAGAGGACTGGGGCATGTGCCAAAAGCTGGAAGGCGTGTGTAGTCATGCTATAACAAAATCCTGGGCATGTGGGAACAATGCCATCTCTCCGTAGCGGGTAAGCTAGCCCATAGCTTGCCCATTCCCACTCCTGTACCATGACGATCACACAAGCCATCTTCAACTTTATCTGGCAATCGAGAATGGACTGTGTCCGTAGGGACATGTGCACAAATCTCTAGACAAGTGGGGTAAATCGCAGCCTTCATCCTGATGGCCACTCTTGAATATGGCTGCATCAAACTGTGTGTAGACTCTCTAAACGAGCACCAAGTGTCACTATGTGCTGAGGTTCTGACCCCAAAGTTACAAAATATAGGTTTGGCTACATTGCCACGGAACGCTGCAATCAGTTGGAACGTGCCATATCTCTACAAGAGACGAATGGTGTTTATGCAGAACATCTTTGACCACAATCCATCAGGTACGTAATGGCCCCTATACTGTGCAGGAAAAATAACTGATGATCCTATCTGAAGTGAAATGAAATGAAAATTGAAATGAAATGAAAATCGCTTATTGTCACAAGTAGGCTTCAAATGAAGTTACTGTAAAAATCCCCTAGTCGCCACATTCCGGCGCCTGTTCTGGGAGGCTGGTACGGGAATTAAACTGTGCTGCTGGCCTGCCTTGGTCTGCTTTAAAAGCCAGCTATTTAGCCCTGTGCTAAACCAGCCCCTTTGACTAAGTGGAGCTGGAGGGGGGCAAGGTTGAGAAGGCAGGCAGGCCTTCATCAATAACCTCAGCCGGTACGGGAATTGTTAGCCTTGCTCTGCATCACGAACCAGCTGCCCAGCCAACTGAGCTAAATTGGCCCCCGGTGAATAATTAATTTCTGCATTATTAGGCACTCAATGCGGTAGATAATGGGGAGCCAATGGATGTGGTATATCTGGATTTCCAGAAAGCCTTTGACAAGGTGCCACACAAAAGGTTGCTGCATAAGATAAAGATGCATGGCATTAAGGGTAAAGTAGTAGCATGGATAGCGGATTGGTTAATTAATAGAAAGCAAAGAGTGGAGATTAATGGGTGTTTCTCTGGTTGGCAATCAGTAGCTAGTGGTGTCCCTCGAGGATCAGTGTTGGGCCCACAATTGTTCAAAACTGTTTTCCAATAAAACCCCATTTTAACACTTGAAAATGAATGTGACCCCAGATGTAATAGTAATAAAGCAGCATAGTAACATAATTATTAAAGTTCATTTGTTATAGATCAACATATACTATGTGATCTACATAGGTTTTCAGACAGCATAGAGAGGGAGCTAAAAGATTGGGGTGCAACATTATTGGTTAAATAATTAATCACAGCTGTGAGGAGGGATGACATACTCAATGAACCATCAGATGAGACCATATGAGTGAAGCACAATTTTCTAAAAAGGGGCAGCCACTCTATTAGGAGTGTGCCATAGACCTCCCCCAGATAACGAGAGAGGAAGCAGAGCAAATATGTAGGCAAATTTCTGAATGCAAAAATAATAGGGCAATAATAGGGGACCTAGACCATCCTAATATAAACTGGGATCTGAAAAATATAATGTGCAGAGCACTGCATTCAAGAGAACTTCATGGGCCAGCGTGAAACAAGCTCAATGAGGAGCGCAATTGGAGATTTAGTCTTGGGAAATAAGCAGTAGGGAACTATTTTGGAGATAATCACCATTAGAGAGTTAGATTTAGCATCATTAGAGAAAAGGATAAAGATAGAATAGGAGCAAAAGTTCTAAATTTGGAAAATATAAATTTTACAAAGCTGAGATCTATCAAAGCGGACTGGTTACAGCTACTTGAAGGGAAATCAGTGGGAGGCATTCAAAAGCGAGATTCTATGGGCATAGTGTAGACATGTCCCCATAAAGGACGAGGGCAGGTCTGCCAAATCTAGAGCTCCCTGGCTATCCAGAGGCAATCAGGGACAAGATAAAGCAGAAAAAGCTTAAAAGTCACAAAACGCTTAATACTGTAGTAAACCTAGAGGAATATAGAAAGTACAGGGGTGAAGTAAGAGTGGAAATTAGGAAAGCAAAGAGAGGATATGAAAAAATATTGGCAGGTATAATCAAGGGAACTGAAAGATGTTTTCAGTAAGATAAAGATGACCATAGGCTGCTTTCTCCTTCGAGGGGGAGAGTTGACAGGTGGTGATTTAACCTGAAGATCACCACACCTCATCAGGGGCAAGATGAGAAGGCAGACATTCATGAATAACCTCAGCCCGGACAGGAATTCCACGCTGTTGGCGTGACTCTGCATCACAAACCAGTTGTCCAGCCAACTGAGCTAAACTGGCCCCAGATGTTTTCAGTACATTAAGAGCAGGAGAATAACCAAGGAAAGGGTAGGGCCAGAGATATACAAGGTAATTTATGGTTGAGTATAGACAATGTAGGCAGGGTTCTTAATGATTACTTTGTCTCTGCCTTCAGAAAGGAGACGGATAATGCAGACATTCTAGTTAAAGATGAAAATTGTGTAGGGTGGCACGGAGGCGCAGTGGTTAGCACTGCTGCCTACAGCACGGAGAACCCGGGTTCGATCCCGGCCCTGGGTCACTGCATGTGGAGTTTACACATTCTTCCTGTATCTGCGTGGGTTTCACCCCCACATCCCAAAGATGTGCAGGGTAGGTGGATTGGCCACGTTAAATTGCCCCTTAACTGGAAAAAAATAATTGGGTACTCTAAATTTATTTTTTAAACTAAATAAATAATTGCACTGGAGAGTGTGTGCACGAGAGTTACAAGAATGTTGTCAGGGCTTGAAAATTGCAGCAATGACAAAAGATCTGAATAGCTGGGATTGTTTTAATGAGGAGCTTGTGGAGTGACTTAATTGAGGTGCAGAAGATGATGAGGGGCCTAGATAGCATAGACAGAGGAGTGCCCTGGTTAACCTGATCGGAGAGGTCAATTATCAGTGGGCACAGATTTAAGATGCTTGGTAGAAGGATTAGAGGGAACATGAAAACCATCTTCACCCAGAAGACAGTGGATATCTTCACCCAGAAGGTGGTAGCTGTCTGGAATTTTCCCTAATTCTGCTCCTATGTCTTATGGAAGTCACTGCCTGGTTCGCTGATGGGGAAGAAACCCTCAATTCATTTTTAAAAAAGTACCTGGATCTGCACCTCGCATGCTATAACCATCTGAAAAGCTTCAGATTGGTGCTGGACGTTGGAATTAGAATGTCAGCTTGCTTATTATTTTTCCTTTGGTCAGGTTGACAGGATAGGCTGAATGGCCTCTTTCTGTGCAGTAACTTTGATATGGTTCTTAATGGCATCCCTCATTGCAGGGAGCAGAGTCCAGAACGAAACAAATTAAGAGGGTCAGTGCAGACTTGATGGCCAAATGGCCTCTTTCTGCCTCTCCAATAGCACCAACAAATCCCCTGCAAGGACATGCCTCTTGGTCCTGTTCCGATGTAGACTGTGCAGCTTGTACGGATCTCACCTTCCCCACAACTTGTTCAAATGCCCCAGAAATCAGAAACCTCCCTCCTGCACCATCTCTCTAAGTCGCACTTTTATAAAAATCTGGCGTATTCTCCAATTTCTGTGCTCTTAGCATATGGCCTTGGAGTAATTAGAAGATTACTATGGTTTGAAGTCCTGCTTGCTAACCTTTTCCCTGACTCCCTAAACTCAACCTGCAGGGCCTCCTCCCTTTTTCTACCTATATTGGTGGTACCTTTGTGAACCAACACCTCTGGCTGTGCACCCTTGCCTTCCGGAATGCTCTGTAGGTGCTTGCTGATATCCATGACTTTGACACGAGTGAGGCAAATACCATCCTCGAATCAGGTCTGCAACCACAGAAGTGCCTTTTGTTCCCCTAAGTATAGAATCCCTACCACTATTGCTCCCATGTCTTATCTCTTCCCTCCATGCTGAACCACCCATGTGTTCTGGTCATAACCCACTGTTCTCTCCAGAGGAACTCTCTCTCCCATACCTGTTAGAAAGTGGGATGTCCTCGGGACTACCTGCCTTCTCTTTCTTGTCTGTCTGGTAGCCACGTAGTTCCACTGTGTGCACTTTATTGAACTGCGGGCTGATCACCTCCTGAAACATGAGGTGATCACATAGCTCTCATCCTCACAAATACACCTCAGTGACACCAGCTGCTCCTCGACGTCTAAGACGAGGCATTTAGGTTTTTGCATTCAGTGGCAATTTCTGCACATGCAGTTGTCCAGGAAATGGATAAGGTCCTGAACACCCCAGCTGGTTCAGGATTTACTTTGGGTGTGAGCAGCCCTGCCGCAAATTATTTATTTACTGCATTGAAATTAATTCAACACAATAAAATGTCAATTAACTTTTTTTTAAAAAATGTAGAGTAACCAATTATTTGTTTCCAATTAAGGGGCAATTTAGCGTGGCCAATTCACCTAACCTGCACACTTTTGGGTTGTGGGGGCGAGACGCACGCAGACATAGGGTGAATGTGCAAACTCCACACGGACAGGGTCCCGGATTGAACCCGGGCCCTTTTCATTATAATGCACATAATTTATGGAGTTTAGTCAGCTGCTAGTGATGCCATTGTTTTTTCTGGAAAGCTAGTTCCCATTCAACTGCAGAGACCTGAGCACAAAATTTATGTTGTAACACCAGTGTAGTAGTGTATATGTAAAATATTTCATTGGACTGTTTTGAAGAAGAGCAGGATAATTTTCCCCAATGCCTAGATAATTATTATCCCTTACCAGCATCACTGAAACAAATGGTCTCATTGATATCTGTGAGATCTTACTTTGCACAAATTGGCTGCTAAATTTCCTACATTAGAAGATTGACAACACTTTGGAAGTACTTCATTGGCCGCAAAGAGCTACTAATGGGTGCCTGCCTTTTGGTCTGTGCAGCTGAACTTGATGCAATTTAATTCCATTTGCCAGATTATTTTGGCACTAAATTATCACACTGCTGTTATTTTACATGCTTAATTCAAATTATTATATAATTTGAAGTGCAAAAAAGTATCAGCAGTAACCTGTATGTGAATATGTGTGAAAAGGCTTAATCTGAGAGACAACACGGAATCCCTTTGATTCATCATTATTTGACAAGGGAAGTTACTTGCCATTCATTAGTCAAAGACTGAGTATTGTCCAGGTCTTGTTGCACGCATTGTGATGAATGTAGGAATTTCAGATGTATTGTATTATATGTATTTGGTGCAGTAAGGGTTTAAAAACCTGGGTTAATGACTGCTGCAGGTTTGTTTTTTAAAATCCTGGTTTGAAAGACAACCAGGCTTTGTAGTTACAAAAGGGATCATTAAAGCATTGTAGAGGCTAATGAATTTTGTTTATATAAAGATGATTCAAGGGAGTAGATAATTAGAGACATTGGGCGAGATCTTCCAGCCTCGTTACGCTCTCGCTCAAGCGAAACGAGGCCAATGAATGGCAGGAAAGGCCAAAACCGAAATCCATGCCAGGCGGCAAACAGTTTGCAATGCAACCGATCCGCTCCCAGAGGTGAAATCGGGATCTCGCTGTAGTTTGGCGAGAAACCGATTATCACTACTTGAGTTCCATTACTATAAAATTGACGAGAGCCATCCGTTATCCAATGGCCTCCCGTCATTCAGCGGCCTCCCCCGCAAGTGCTCACGCTGGTGCCGACTAGTACTTTTTTAAAAACATGAACCTTGCGGGGGGGGCATGTGAGGAGGTGAGTAGTCATCCTTGCTCGCAGGCAAAGAGCTCGTTGGGGGGGGGGGGGGGGGGGGGGCACTGGGTTTGCTCGGTGGGGGACACTCGGCTGGGGGTGGGCTGCCATGGGATGGTGGGGTGGGCGCTGCACCACCATGCTAACCACTGGATTGTGTACCCGTTCCTGAGGCAACCCTTGTCCCTGTCCGTCTGCCCCACCGACGCCTCTGGTTGCGTGGATGAAGGCTATTGCCAATAGGGAATTGGCAATCGTGGTTAGGTGAGCACTTCACACAACCCAAGTGAATCCTCATGGGTGGGTTGACCATGTAGCATGTGGGAGTCATTGCCTAGCATCCCAATCTCACCTTGATGCCTGGACAGTGTGCCAGAACACTGCAGGAGGTAACACCGCAGACGCAGCAACCAACATCCAAACACCCAGGGACACAGCTTCGAGGTCATGTCCACGGCGAAGGGTGGGTGAGTGCCACGGGGAGGGGACCAGCTCCTGGTCCAGTTTGTTATGAGTGGGTGTCTGGGTTACAGGATCTGAGGCCCCGTGAGGGGGGCCTGCTGTGCCGGGTATGCGTGGGCAGGGCATTCCGGATAGCGGCGGCGTGGGGGAAGAGAAGAGAGGTCAGTGGAGGGATTGGAGGGTCCCGGGGTGGGACCCACCTCTGTTTGTCAGTCTAACATCCTCGCCCAATTCTTTACAGATATTGAAAGCTATGACAGGGATGTTGGATGCAGAGGTTGTCTTAGTGGTGTTGGTGCCACGCAATGTGGCCAGACACTTGAGAAGACGGCAGCAACAGCATCTGCAGATGCTTGAGGTGGCAGCGCATGTGGACCTAACTGCCATCAGGCTAAGGAGGGACCCAGAGGGGGAGGCCTGTGACAGCACTGTTTGATTCGGTGCCGCTGGCCCTTTGACCAAATGATGGACAGCATGTGCCCAGGACCCTCCGTCTCAACAAGGAGATAGTGCATCATCTGTGGCATATCCTCGCGGACTTGGCCCCACATGGAGGAGGATGACACCTGCTCTTGGTGGCCATCAAGGTCACCGCAGCCCTGACCTTTTACGCCTTGGAATCATTCCAGGGCTCGAGCGGGGACGTGTATGACATCTCGCAGGCCACAGGTATATCTGGCAGGTCACGAGTACCCTGTAGGACCGGGCAGAGGACTACATCGTGTTTGACATGGACAGCCCAGCAAGATGCCCGGGCAGCAGGCATCTCTGCCATCTCTGTGATGCCCCACAGCCAGAGGGTCATAGCTGCCATGCATGTTGCCCTGCGCTCACCGGGCCATCTGGGGGTCCCCTATATCAACAAAAGGGGTTCCACTCCCTCAATATGCAACTTATCTGTGTCTACCAGATGAAGATAATGTGCGTGTGCCGGCTTCCCGGGGAGCGTCCAAGACAGCGACATCCTGGGGCAGTCGGTCATCCCTGCCCTCTTCGAGGAGCACCCCAGGATGGGCTGAGGCCCTGGCTCATGAAGCCAGTACGGAGGCCAGAGACTGAGGCGGAGGCCCGGTACAACGAGGCCCATGCAGCCACCCGGGGCTGTCATTGAGCAGTGCAGCGGACTCCTCGAGATGCGGTTCCGATGCCTCGACTACTCTGGCAGTGTACTCCAGTACACCGCCCGGAGGGTTGTCTGCTTTGTTGTGGTCTGCTGTGTCTTCCACAACCTCACACAGCAGCTGGGCTTCGAGCTGCAGGTTGGCGACGAGGCCGCCTTCAAGGAGGAGGATGAAGGCGGACGACAAGGTTGGCACCTCATTTTTTTTATCTGCCATGAGCTACTCCTAGTATATCCATCTGCACTCCTCATTGAACCAGGATTGATCCCACTGTTTGATGGGAATCATAAATTGAGGGATATGCTAGGTTGCGACGTTATAAAGTATACAACTTTTTAAATTCTTTCACCGGTGTGGGTGTCACTAATTAAGCCAACATTTTTATTGCCCATTCCTAATTGCCCTTGAGGTTGTGGTGAGCTGCAGCCTTGAACTGCTGTAGTCCTTGTGGTACGGGTACACTGTTGTTTGGGAGGTAATTCCAGAAATTTTGACCCAGCATCAACGAAAGAACGTGATATTGATGCTGAAACATTGAATATATTCAAGAAGCGGCTAGATATAGCACTTGGGGAGAATGGGATCAAAGGCTATGGGGAGAAAGCAAGATTAGGCTATTGAGTTGGATGATCAGCCATGATCATGATAAATGGCGGAGCAGCCTCAAAGGGTCAAAAGGCCGCCTCCTGCTCCTACCTTCTATGCATCTATATAGTTCCAAGTCAAGATGGTGTGCGACTTGGAGGGGAACTTGCAGGTGGTGGTGTTCCCATGCACCTGCTGCTCTCTTTCTAGGTGATAGTGCTCGCAGGTTTGGATGATGCTGCTGAAAGTGAGTTGCTGCTGAAGGCCTCATGACGGTAGTGCTACACAATACGACAGAGGGTATCTGTCTGGAAAAGACAGGCCTTAGTTTCACAAGTACTACATGGTGGTCACTCCTACCAACTCGTTATGATCAGATGCATCTGCAACAGGTAGATTGGTGAGAACTAGGTCCAAATAGGGCTATCTGTGTCTTTGTTGTGTTCAGTGGTTAGATTGATGCCAGATGGTCATTTTGGTTTTATTCTTATTCAACTTTTTCATAATTATTTTGGTCTGATTTATTGTCACATATACCGAAGTACTGTGAAAAGCATTTTTCTGCGGCTGAGGGCACTTGGGGAGAATGGGATCAAAGGCTATGGGGAGAAAGCAAGATTAGGCTATTGAGTTGGATGATCAGCCATGATCATGATAAATGGCGGAGCAGCCTCAAAGGACCAAAAGGCCGCCTCCTGCTCCTATCTTCTATGCATCTATATAGTTCCAAGTCAAGATGGTGTGCGACTTGGAGGGGAACTTGCAGGTGGTGGTACATTGACAAGTACATTGACAAATGGTACATTGACAAACTGTGATTGGTTACAGTGCGGAACAAGGGGCCAAACAAAGCATATACATGAGCAAGAGCAGCATAGGGCATCGTGAATAGTGTTCTTACAGGGAACAGATCAGTATGAGGGGGAGTCGTTGAGTCTTGTAGCTATGGGGAAGAAGCTGTTCCTATGTCTGGATATGCGGTCTTCAGACTTCTGTACCTTGAAGGATCTTAGGATTGCAAAGTTTATTCAATTCAAGGTTACCGGTTGTTCTTGTACATTGCTGAAACTCAGTAGAAATTCAAGTTTAAAAACTTGTCAGGTGCAAATAAGAATTGTTTTATTTGGAGTTCATTGGTTACAACTTGAAAATCATTTAAAAGGTAGTTTGTAGACAATTTGATTTTCTTCAAAGAATCACAGGAATTATCTTCTGAGACAATAGCCCGAACACAACTTTAAAAGTCAAAGTCTGAAGTCAAAGTCTGAAAATGAAATATGAATACAGAACTCTTTTCTAATTTTCTGTCCTCTCTTTCTTTCTCTCTGTCTCTCTCCTTTCTCTCCCGCTTTTCCTTTCTCTCCCTGTCTCTCTGTCTCTCCCTTTTCCTTTCTCTCCGGCTCTTTTTCTTTCTTCTCCTTTCTCTCTTCTCTTTCTCTCTCTGTCTCTCCCTTTTCCTTTCTCTCCTCTTCTCCTTTCTCTCTGGCTCTTTTTCTTTCTTCTCAAAATGGTGGCCAAATCGTCCATGGATATACTATTTCATATCTGTCTTAAGCGATCCGATCACACCCCAATATAATCCTAATTGGTTTGGGTTAGACTCAAACACATTTGATTTGATGGCAAGCTGTCTATCTTCACTATGTAAAGAATGTGATATTGTGCTTTATCAAAACTAGCAAAAACTGGCCTAATGCTGACCTACCTATTGCCACAATGGAGACCTCATGCTGACCTCACTGCTGCAACAATGGAGACCTTATGTTATCTCGTCATACTATGCTAGGCATAATTCTGAAAATATAATTCCAACTGTCTTTTATAAGATTGTTTCAATGAGAATGTTGGAATCAAATATATATATATATATTATATTTGATTCGATGTTTTAACTGTCCATTTATTAAAAACAAGGCAACACAGTCTAAAATGTTTCAGCTCGCATAATCGTGGGATGTAATTCACCCTAATCTCAAACGGCGTGAGAATCATGCAATCGTTCATTCTTATTCCTCGTTGCCATGGATTCAACCCTTGTCCTTGGAAAAATGTAATGTTCTTATCAGACTTCTGTGTTTTGCAAACTCATGACTGAGTTTGGAAATTATATGTTTCTTTCATTTTAAAACTGGGAATTAATATTTATGCTTTAAGCAGCTTTTTACCTATATTAAGTGTATTTGAAATACCTGGCTTCTACAGGCATCGTGAATAGTGTTCTTACAGGGAACAGATTAGTATGAGGGGGAGTCATTGAGTCTTGTAGCTATGGGGAAGAAGCTGTTCCTATGTCTGGATATGCGGTCTTCAGACTTCTGTACCTTCTGCCTGCTGGAAGGGTCTAGAAGAAGGCAATGGGTGGGAGGGGTCTCTGATAATGCTGTCTGCCTTCCTGAGGCAGCGGGAGGTGTATACAGAATCAGTGTGAGGGTGGCAAGCTTGTGTGATGCATTGGGCTGAGTTCACAGCACTCTGCAGTTTAGAACATAGAACATAGAACGATACAGCGCAGTACAGGCCCTTCGGCCCTTGATGTTGCACCGACATGGAAAAAATCTAAAGGCCATCTAACCTACACTATGCCCTTATCATCCATATGCTTATCCAATAAAATTTTAAATGCCCTCAATGTTGGCGTGTTCACTACTGTTGCAGGTAGGGCATTCCACGGCCTCACCACTCTTTGCGTAAAAAACCCACCTCTGACCTCTGTCCTATATCTATTACCCCTCAATTTAAGGCTATGTCCCCTCGTGCTAGCCACCTCCATCCGTGGGAGAAGGCTCTCGCTGTCCACCCTATCTAACCCTCTGATCATTTTGTATGCCTCTATTAAGTCACCTCTTAACCTTCTTCTCTCTAACGAAAACAACCTCAAGTCCATCAGCCTTTCCTCATAAGATTTTCCCTCCATACCAGGCAACATCCTGGTAAGTTTCTTGCGATCTTGGACCGAGCAGTTGCCATATCAAGCTCTCTTGCAGCAGGATAGGGTGGTCTCTATTGCACATCTGTAGAAATTTGTGAGAGTCGATGCAGACATGCCAAATTTCTTTAGCTTCTGTAGGAAGTAGAGACGTTGTTGGGCTTTCTTGACTGTTGCATCAACGTGAGTGGACCAAGACAGACTGTTGGTGATGGTGACACCCAGGAACTTAGAGCTATCGACCGTCTCCACTTTGGAGTCATTGATTGGGGGGGTCGACTGCTCTTCCTGAAGTCGATGATCAGTTTCTTGATCTTTCCGACATTTAGAGCGAGGTTGTTTTCGGTACAGCATGCAACCAAGTGATTAATACCCCTTCTGTAGTCTAATTCATCGTTGTTTAAGATACAGTCCACCACAGTCGTATCATTATTTGACACATCTGTTACGATAGGGAGATGTTGGAAAATCGGAACCGGAATTGGGATCGAAGATGTCGTGGGCAATTTGGGGGTTAAACGACTTTAGGATAAAACTGCTGTTGCTGAGTCTGAGGTACACCCACACCTGGCCTGAGTTACATTGTCCCATTCACAACTCGTTAATGGGAATAAGCAGGATACCCTGTTCATCGGGGGTGATTCACTCAATATCAAATGTCCTCCGGATACTCAACCACCCATTACAGTCTAATGGCCTCTTTTGTCCGCAATTTGGAAGTTAATTGCATAATCATAGCATGGCCGTGTTCTTTTGTATAAACGGGATTGGACAATCAAAAGCCGAGATAGCGATGATGAATTCAAATCTGGACACCCCAGGACAGAACTATTGTTTGAGGGACTTGGGCGGAGCTCAGAGAGAGAAAAAACCCTGTTCAAGCAAGTGGGGCAGAAGAATTTGGAAAGCCCCGGGAGAGGTCATGAAAAGCTGCCACAGAGACAAGCTTTTGAAAAGAGGTCTGAAGGAGTTACACTAACAACAGCATAGATGCAAGTACCATTGTTGCCTGCCTGCATAAATGGAGTTGAGAGCTGTATGTTCACTTTAACTGCTGTTTAATTGGAAGTCGTGTGTTAGGGTTAAAAGATCCACGTAAGCTGCTCTTGTTGAAGTTTAAAAGTTTAAATATTGTTTTTATTTTGTTTGTTTGTTTGTAAAAATAACCCCACCTTATTTCTTATGCAATCACTCCTGGGGTGATTCATTTTTTCTGCACTGTCTTAAAATTTAAAAAAAACGTTGCGATTATGGTCCAGTATCTTAGGCACTGTTTGGATCCGTAACACGTCCGACTGGCTTGCTGGACAATTTTACTGTGAGCCAGGAATCACATCTAGGTCCATTCGTGCAGGAACAGCAGATTGTAGTTTTTTAAAAATCCAGCTTGTGTTGCATGGATACACAAAATTGCCATCAAGTCCCAACTGTCTTCTGAACTTCCTATCATGGTCTGTCTGAAAAGTACAGAATTCCATCCTAACTGCAGCCTGTGATGCATCCCACTTGCATTCAAATGTGAAAATGGTGCGGTGTGCAAAAATAATGAACTGATTAAAAGTAAACTGGGAAAATTTCAACCAAACCTGGGGTGAGGTTCCTGAACCATGTGAATGTGCCAAGTTCAGCTGACAAACCATGTGCGCACGCATCAACGCACGTGTACGCACACCAACATTTCAATATTTAAAGTTGCTACCTGTAATTTGTAGTGGAAAATAATGATGAACAAACGGATTTGTGGAACTATGGAATAAACAGAGTTGAAAAGTGTATGAGCCATAAGCATGATGTAATGGTAATCTGCATACGGGCAGGTTGTCTTGTTTCTCTATGCTTTGTGCTCTTACGCTTTGCTTTTCAGTTGCTCAGAGGAGTCTCTTGTTTTAATGAACAATATAACACTGAGAAAGAATACATGCAGTAGTTTCCTGTTGCCTTCCTGCCATATGCTTAACGGAAACGCAAGTCCTTTCCTGAAAGGATCCTCTGCCTGTGAACCGCCATTGTCCTTTGAGATTCAACTTCTTGTGTCAGATGTTACACAAGTATTAATTGCATTGCTTCCTTGCCTAATCTGCTCACTAAAAGCAGAATAACAAGGTGGTTTACTTGGTTTGTAACAGAACATAATTTTTATCGGAAGCGATGTTGAGCCTCACAAAGGAGACAGACTGGAAGGAAAATGCTTTGCCAATGACCCCAACTGCTAAATGTGATATGTGATACTGAGGCATGCAGCAGCAGCATCTCCGGCTTTATCTCTGCTAAGTTGGCTGATGTCGGGGTGGTGGTCGGGGCACAAACGTTGCCCGTCACCTCAATGAGAGCAAAATCTTTGTGAAGGGCAGCACGGTAGCATTGTGGATAGCACAACCGCTTCACAGCTCCAGGGTCCCAGGTTCGATTCCGGCTTGGGTCACTGTCTGTGCGGAGTCTGCATATCCTCCCTGTGTGTGTGTGTGTGTGGGTTTCCTCCGGGTGCTCCGGTTTCCTCCCACAGTCCAAAGACGTGCAGGTTAGGTGGATTGGCCGTGATAAATTGCCCTTAGTGTCCAAAATTGCCTTTAGTGTTGGGTGGGGTTACTGGGTTATGGGGATAGGGTGGAGGTGTTAACCTTGGGTAGGGTGCTCTTTCCAGGAGCCGGTGCAGACTCGATGGGCCGAATGGCCTCCTTCTGCACTGTAAATTCTATGTAATTCTATGTATAAAAAAAAGAGGGAAAATTGTAGTTAAATCCTGACTGCTATTTAACGTTCCCTACAATAAGTGGGATCGGTGTAATTGCCCCATACGGTGTTAGTCTACTAAATTCATTGCAGAACTGAGGGAGTGCTGTATAGCTGGAAGTGCTACCTTTTGGATGAAATATTAAACTGGTGAATGTGAAAGAACAGCATGGCATTACTTGAAGACGAGCAGGGAGTTCTCCCAGTAGCCTGACAAACATTTGTCATTGACTCAAAATCACAAAAGAAGTATATTATCTGGATGTTTATCTCAGTTTGTGGATCCTTGCTGTGCAGTTTTGTCTTTTTCCTATACTACAGTGGTAATATTTCAACAGTACTTAATTAGTTATGACTGGGATTATATTGTTTTTGGACTGTCCTTTAGTGGAAGGCATCATATAAATAAAAGTGCTTTCTTTTATTATTCAGACATGCACAAGAGCACATGCAACATTATACACTAGGAAGGGTAAAAGGGTAATTAAAGATGGCGGGTGTACGTGAAACGGCTTGGATTTATATAGTACCCCTCATGTGAAAGAATATGAAATGTTTTGCAAGAGAGAGTTACATCCCAAGCAGGGAATGACTTAGGGTAGAGAGCCAAAAGCATTAGACAATGGGATCGATCATAAGCTTTTAAGAGGGAGGTGGATGGGAAGGCAAAGTATTTTTGTAACGTTACAAAGTGCAAATAATGGTTGAATGGCCCTTTAATTGCAATAAACTAGAATTCAAGCTTTTATCTCTTGTCAGAAGAATAGTGGAATTTCTAAATTGGGGACCTCACATCCTATCCCTCCAAACCTCCTGTCCCTCACCTTGAACTTGTCCCCTTGTGACTGACCTTTCAACGGCTGCTCTCTATCCACCCTGTACATTTCCCCCCCCCCCCCCCATAATCTTGTACACCCCAATCAGTTTGCCCCCTAATTGTCCTTGAGAAGATGGTAGTGAGCTGCCTTCTTGAACTGCTGCAGCCCCTGTAGTGTAGGTACACCCACTGTACTGTTAGGGAGGGAGTTTGAGGATCATGACCTAGTGACAGTGAAGGAATGGCAATACATTTCCAAGTCAGGATGATGAGGCTTGGAGGAGGGGAACTTCACCTGGTATTACGAGCCAGAGTTTAGAGAACCCCAAAATGTATCATGGAGTTCATCTGACCCACAACTTTTGATAGATTGTGGTTGTGGGGAGCACACAGCTTACTTTACAGGTGTGGTGCCACAGAGAGCTAAAATACTTTTACATTAAAACAATGTTTACTTATGAAACCAGTTAACACTTTATAAACCCACAGCAAACATCTTAACAACGATCAACGCCAATCATCCCCACAGATACAATATTCTATAAGTAACCCTTAACCTTTCCTTGCAAAATCCATAAGACAGAAGACTCTTTTTAACAGAGATCAGATTCAAATTCTCTACTGAGAGTAGTTATCACTTAGAACTCACCCAAATGATCTGGAGACAGTCTTTAGATTACAGAGAGATCCTTATACAGCTGCTTGCTTTTCCTGCGGCTATCCAGCTCTCAAAACAAAACTAAAACACACCCTGTAGCACACAGCCCAAAGCGAAAGTAAAAGCAGACACAGCCCAGCTCCACCTACTCTCTGACATCACTGCAGCCATTTGACAACACCCATTTCTTAAAGGTACTCATCACATGATACTGGTGATGTTCCCATGCATCTGCTGCCCTTGTCCTTTGAGAGTTGGCAGCACTCTTGCCAGTGAGCCAGAACGTTAAAGTCCCATTCCAGGAATTAAGCACAACAATCGAGGCTGATATTCGAGACCAGAACTGAGGGAGTGTACACTGACAGAGGTGCGGTTTTTCAGATTAAAATTCTTCATTTGCCCCTCAAGTAGATACTAAAGATTTTATGGCACCAGCACTATTTTGAAGAGGAGCAGGGGGATTGTCCTGTATCTTGGCCTCCAACAATATTGCAAAAACAGAATATCAGGTCATTATCACACATGTTTGTGGTGCAGAAATTTGCTACTGTGTTTCATATGTTACAACCATGACTGCACTTCAAAAAGTACTTAATTAATTGGTTGTAAGCGCTTTGGAATTTCTGATGGTTGTAAAGGGCGTGATATAGTGCTGGTTTAGCACAGGGCTAAAGAGCTGGCTTTTAAAGCAGCCCAAGGCAGGCCAGCAGCTGGTTCAATTTTCGTACCAGCCTCTCCGAACAGGTGCCGGAATGTGGTGACTAGGGGCTTTTCACAGTAACTTCATTTGAAGCCTAATTGTGACAATAAGCGATTTTCATTTCATTTCATAAATGCAAGTCTTGACTTATTTTTAGTTCTGAATTAGCTAACTTTTTGAATAGTGAATATCAATTGTTAGACCATTTGAAACATGAACGTTCAAAGTGATGAAGGCATCACTTTCTGTAGCAAAGTGGGTGAGGTAGGGAGTTGAAATTGGCAATGCACTGGAGAAAGGAGGTGTGGGGGATGGGCTCCATGGGATTCCTGGCTCTGCTTCCCAAAAAGGCACATGCTTGTTTATCATCTGGGTCAACCTTATCAAATACCTCTGCTGATTAAATCACTACTAGGGCAACATTGCTGACAATTGAACAGTGACTTTAGCATTATCTTATATGTTTGGAATAAAATACATTTATGAAAAGTTACAACACATGAACAATTTGGGAAACAAACTTCCCAACATAACTACAGCTTGTACAAAGTTTTCCTGTTTTTCGCCCTAACTCCCGCGATGAACAACTCCTCAAACATGGTCACCTTGACTCAAAACCCACCTCTGAACCCCTTAACTCGTATTTGATCTTTTCGAGCCGAAGAAAGTCATATAAATCATCCAGCCAGGCCCGACCCTCGGTGTCGTTGCTGACCGCCACTCAAATAAAATTAATTGCTGGGCAATTAGTGGTGAAGGCCTTTCTGCTTTTCTCCCCTCCATCAGCTCCGGCTTCTCTGATATCTTAAATATCACCATCAAAGGGTCTGGCTCAACCTCCTCCCCCATTATCCTTGCTAGCGCCGCGAACACTCCCGCCCAGAATTTCTCCAACTTTTTGCAGCCCCAGAACATGTGTGAGATTCGCTGGTCCCCGTCCACACGTTTCACACTCGTCTGCCACCCGCTGAAAGAATCAACTCATTCTTGCCCATGTCATATGTACCCTGTGTACGACCTTGAACTGTATCAGGCTTATCCTTGCGTACGAGGAGGTCGCATTTGCCCTTCATAGCACATCATTCCATACTCCTCAGCTTATCTCTCCTCCCAGCCCCCTTCCCACTTCTCCTTAATCTTTTTTTTATAAGTTTAGAGTGCTCAATTAATTTTTTCCAATTAAGGGGCAATTTAGTGTGGCCAATTCACCTACCCTGCACATCTCCTTAATCTTCACAACCCGCTCACCTCCCTGTGTTCCCAGCCAGCTGTATATGTCTTTGATCCTGTCCTCTGCTTCCACGTCCGGAAGCAACAGTTGCTCCAGCAGGGTACACCTCGGCAACCTGGGGAATCTCTGTGGTACTGAAAACGGGCTGAGAAGATACACATAGGCCAGGAACAGAAACTGTCTCATGAGGTCCTGGCTGGAATTGACGCTGGTCATCTGCAAGAGCATGCAATTCAAGGCATAAACTTGTTATTGCTATATGGACTGTGTGATTACCCATTCCAATATGTAACAAACTTCCAGACACGGGTGATCAACTTTGCAGCAGGACGAATAACAGACTCCATGATGAGCTGATGGCTGGACAGACAAGGGAGTTTCAAAGGACAATGGGCCTTGATTGAATCAATGGATAAACAGGAGTATCCTGTCTTTTCCATGAAGAAGTTGGGGTTTGGATAGGACAATAGCCAGTGGTGGGCATATACCTATGACTCAATCCTAGCATACCAGTACAAAGAAAGGAACATCGAACAGATCTTCAACGATAACCTGGGAGTCAGGCACAACCATCGCAAGAAGAAAGGACCCTGGGAAGACATCCACATTGAGAGATTGTAGCCTGGCCAGCCTCCTTACCCAAGTGCGGGTAAAACATGAAGCTCAGCTGTGAGTCTGAGTCATATTTTGTTGAGTAAGAGAATTATGAATAAAATTGCGTTAAACTGTGAACCTGTTTTTCCTTTGTTCATCTCGCACATAAGGGCACCTTGGTAAAACTTTGGAGTAAGTAAACTGATCTAAAGTGTCAGAGGTTTTGCAGGCAAACACTCCGCGCGCCCTTACCTGAGGGTACCTAAACTCTCGCAGGAGCTCTACCCATTCCTTCAATTCATCTATACTGGCAAACTCTTCTTCCAGATACAAATCCCTCACCTTAACCAGTCCCACTTCTCTCCACTTCCTATACATGCCATCTACACACACACACACACACACACACACACCCCCCCCCCCCCGCAAACTCTCAACTATGGTTTTCACACAACGGCATTAACACCGACATCCCCTCCATCCTAAAGTGTCTCCTCAGCTGGTTCTAGATCTTCACCATGGACTGAACAACCGGGCTCCCTGAGTACCTGCTTGGTGCTATTGGCAACGCTGCCGTCACCATAACCCTCAAGCTGGACTCCCTACAAGATTCCTCCTTCATCCTAACCCATACTACCCCCTCTCCTTCCCACCATTGCCTCACCTTTTCCACGTTTGCCGCCTAATAGTAGTGTAGCAGGTTCGGCAACGCCAACTCTCCGTACTGCCTCTGCCTCTGTAACAGCGTCCTCTTAACCCGCGGCACCTTCCCTGCACATACTATGTCCAAAATAATTTTGTCCAGTTTTCGAAAGAAGTCCTTCGGTATAAAGATCGGGAGTGTCTGGAATATGAACAGGAACGGAATATGAACAGGAACCTCAACAGAATGTTCATCTTCACTACTTGGCACTCCCTGCCAAAGTCAGTGCCGCGTGTCCCACCTCTTGAGATCTTTCCTACCTCCTCCACCAGGGGGCAGCACTGTAGCATAGTGGTTAGCACAGTTGCTTCACCGCTCCAGGGTCCCAGGTTTGATTCCTGGCTTGGGTCACTCTGCGCGCGTGCGTGCGGTCATCGTCCCCGACAGCTCCCCCTTGTTCCAATGCCCCATTCAACACCCCCCAAGGGATGTGGTGCCAGGTCCGTTGCAAACACCGTATTCAATTACACCTCTCATCCCCAGGGACTCCTCTAGCACCTTCTTCTCTTTCCACAACTGTGGAAACTCCAGTCTGTCTAACAACTGTCCCATATCCCCCTCTTCACCTCCCTGGGGAGGGCAGCTGTCCTATCTCCCTCTCCCTTGTCAGCCTATCAAATTGCCTCTGTAATTTGTTCCTCTTCACCAATTCCTCCGTGGTGCGCATCCTCGAGTACTCCCTATCTACCTCCACTATCTCATTCATTTTCCTCCCTCCTTTCCATATCCGCATGTGTCTTGAATGAGATAATCACCCCTTGGACCACCGCTTTTAGCGCTTCCCAAAATGTGGCCGCTGACACCTCCCCGTTTTGGTTAAATTCTACATAATCTTTAATCACAGCCCTCACTTTGTCACAAAACCCGTTATCTGCTAACAACGCCAAATCAAGCCTCTACCCCACCTCTGCTACCGTCCCGATCTAAGCCCAATCTCCAGCTAATGGGGCGCGTGGTCCGAGATTACTATCTCCACGTACTCTACCCCCTCCACTCCGACCAAAACCTCGCAGCTCACAGAAAAGTAAATTCTGGAATATACCCTGTACACGTGCAGGTTAAAAAAAAAAAAGGAATTCTCCCTTCCCCCTGGGTTCTCGAAGTGCCACGGGTCCACCCTACCCATCTTTTCCATAAACCCACCAAACTCCTTTGCCGTTCGTATCCTACCCATTGACCTGGGGCTTGATATATCTACGCTCGGCTCTGAGGGCATAATTAAAATCTTCTGCTATAGTCAACTGGTGTGTGGCCAAGTCCAGGATTGCTGCCAGCAAATCCCTCATAAAACCTACATCGTCCCAATTCCGTGCATACACATTCATCAATACCACTGGCGTCCCCTCAAATACCCCACTCACCATCACACATCTCCCAACCGGTCCCTCAATTCCTTTGCGCTTATAAACCCCGATTTCTTACTCATCAAAATTGCCACCCCCAAGGGCAGCATGGTGGCACAGTGGTTAGCATTGCTGTCTATGGTGCTGACGACCGGGTTCGAGTCCTGTCCCTGGGTCACTATCTGTGTGGAGTTTGCACATTCTCCCCGTGTCTGCGAAGGTTCCGCCCCACAACCCAAAAGATATGCAGGATAGGTGAATTGGCCATGCTAAATTGCCCCTTAATTGGAAAAAAAATAATTGGGTACTCTAAATGTGCTTTTTTTTTCATTGCCACCCCTGCAACTTTGAACCAAACTCCAAGTTGAAAACCTGACCCACCCACCCCTTCCTTAGTCTAACCTGGTCCTTCATGCGGAGGTGCATCTCCTGCAGAAATATCACCTCCCCTTTTAAGCTCCTAAGGTGCGCAAAGACCCGAAATCCTTTGACCGGTCCATTGAGCCCTTGCACCTTCCACATTAACAGCCTTGCCGGGGACTTGCGCCTCCATTTCCCTCTACTGTCTACCACCCTCCCCTTTTGGCTTGACCCCGGTTAATTTCACCCGATACTTGGCCCATCCAAGAGGCCCTTTTCTCCACCCCTGACCATGTTTCTTCTCCAATCTCACCTCGTCGCATGACACACACACACACACACACACACACACACCCCCCCCCCCCCCCCCCCCCCCCCCACAGTCACCTCTCTCAGCCTTCTTCCTCACCTCACTTCCATTCACCAGCATTACCTGACAGCGTGGAAACTTCTGCCCAAAGACTTCTTCTACTGACCCCCATCCTCACCTCTCTATTCTGGGAAGAAGGCTCCCTGCTTGTTTCACCTTCCCCCATCCAAACCCAAGACTCATCTTGAACCTTCGCTAAGAACAAACAAAAGGAAAAAAACAGTCTCAGGCAGAAAAGAGAGAGATGGGGTGAGCCATTCGTTACAAACGTTTCACCCCTGCTATCCTTTTGTGAACCCAACAGTAAAAAAGAAAAAAAAACCTCCACATCGGAGGAAAAGAAAATCCCCCCCACTCCCTCCAACCCCCACTCTACCTGTATTCCCAATTACTTCAGAGTGCCAGCAACTCAGTCTCCCAGAATTGTTCAGCTCCGTTCTCTCCCCAGTTTATGCTCCTTGATAGTCATTGGCTGCTTCTGGGGTCTCTCCATCGAGCCCTTTGGGGGTGCCAAAGCCCCTTCGATGTCCTTCAAGTGATCCTCCTGCATCTCCTTCATTTTCCTTGATGAAAGTCATCAATTATTTCATCTGGGGCTTTGCTACTTGCAATAGCCTTTCCCCCTCTGCTGTCCTTTCACTCGCTGCTCAGCCACAGGTCTCTTCCAACTCCTTGGCCAGGTCTTTCAACCTTCTGCCGGGTTTGGTAGCCAGCAGACATACCACTCCCGGGGGGAACTCCTCCTCCGACCTTCAGCTACACTTTTCTGTCGAAGTTCCACCCAATTTTGGGTCAAAAGAGTTCTTTTCATCGCCTTCAAGCAGAAACTGTCCTGTGTGCAACCACTCACACTATGGCCCCCACTGCATGTCCGCCTTTAGCATTATCAGTATTGAACCATAGGAAACTGCAAGTGATCTAGGATTTGACGTTGCCCAAAATATCAGTGCAGTAACAGCTTTGAAGTGAACAATGGTGATGAAGTAGAAACCCTGTACCATCAGCATATGTTTAAAGGCTGACCTTGTATATGCAGCAAACATTTGGAAATTGGCCCTAGACTTGCTGATGATGATGCTGATGGGTAGGATGTAGAGTATAAATAGAAAGGCATCAAGGATCTATCCGTGCACACACCAAAATTGACTGGGCATGAGGGAATAAATTTTGTTGCAATTTACTAAGTGTTGGTACACCCAAGAGAACAATCAAGGATGGCTAAAGGCAATCAGTCGTACCATAAAACCATAAGATTTGGAGCAGGATTAGGTAGTTCAGACTATCGAGTCAGCCATTTGATCATGGCTGATATGTCCCTCATCTCCATTCTCCTGCCTTCCCCCAATAACCCCTGATCCCCTTATTAAGCAAGAACACCAGATTTGTGCTCGAGGTGCTATTGCCTACAGGACTACAGACCAAGAGCTGGAAGGTGGAATTAGACAGAATACTTATTTCTTAGAACATAAGAACTAGGAGTAGGCAAGTTAGCCTCTTGAGCCTGCTCCACCGTTCAATACCGTTCAATATGATTATGACTGATTTCATCATGGCCTCAACTCCACCACCCTGTCCACTCTCAGTCACCCTTCAACCCATTACTAATTTTAAAAAATCTATAACTCCTTAAATTTACACATTATCCCAGCATCCACCGCACTTTCTCCTCATCTGTTTAACTTTGCGACCCCTTATCCTGAGACTATGACCCATCATTCTAAAATGCCCTACAAGAGGAAGCATCCACCCAATGTCTACCTGATCCATACTGTTTACCATATTGTATACCTCCATTTGATCTCCCCATATTCTTCTAAATTCTACGGACTATAGGCCTAAACTGCTCAATCTCTCTCCATAAGGCAAACCCCTCATTGCTGGAATCAATCTCGTGAACCTTCTCTGAACTGCCTCCAATGCCACTATCTCTTTCCTCAAATAAGGGGAGAAAACTGTTCGCAACAATACTCCAGATCAGTCTCACTAATGCCTTGTTCAGTTGCAACAACACTTAGTTACCTTTTATACTGTATTCCTTTAGCTGTAAATGCCAACATTCCATTTGCTTTCTTCATTACCTGCTATACCTGCATGCTCGTCTTCTGTGACTCGTGCACGAGGATACCCAGAGCTCTCTGCACCACAGCACCCCAAAATTTTCCCCATTTAGATAATAAGTTGCCTTTCCATTTTTCCACCCAAAATGGATGACCTCACCCTTATCCAAATTAAACTCCATCTGCCACATTTTGGCCCAGTCACCTAATCTATCTATATCCATTTGGAAGATTCTTATTTTCTCATTGCAGCTTACTGTCCCACCTATTTTGGTGTGATCTGCAAATCTGGCTGTAGAATCTTCTATCTCTATTCAGGTAATTAATATACATTGTAATAGCTGGGGCCCAAGGACTGAACCCTGTGGTATCCCACTAGTTACATCCTGCCAACCAGAGAAATACCTATTTATCTCAACTCTGACTTCTGCTGTCAGCCACTCTTCTATCCAAGCTATTAAATTACCCCTAACCACATAATATTATTAACACTGCAATGAAGTTACTGTGAAAAGCCCCTAGTGCCATATTCTGGCACCTACTGAGGGATAATTCAGAATGTCCAAATTACCTAACTGCGTCTTTCGGGACTTGTGGCAGGAAACCGGAGCACCTGGGGGAAGCTCACTCAGACACTGGGAGAACGTGCAGACTCTGCACAGACAGTGACCCAAGCCAGGAATTGAACCCGAGACCCTGGCGCTGTGAAGGAAGAGTGCTAACCACTATGCTACCGTGATCGAACCTTCTGTATTTACCTTCTGTGCAGCACCTTATCAAATGCCTTTCGGAAATCCAGATATCTACATCTCCAGGATCCCCGTTATCCACTTGGCTTGTTAAATAGAACAGTACAGCACAGTACAGGCCCTTCGGCCCACGATGTTGTGCCGACCACTTATCCTAATCTAAGATCAACCTAACCCAACCCTTCAATTTTCTGCTGTCCATTAGCCTGTCCAAGAGTCGCTCAAATGTCCCTAATGACTCTGACTCCAACATCTCTGCGGCAGTGCATTCCACGCATCCGCCATTCTCTGTGTAAAGAACCTACCTCTGACATTTCCCCTATGTCTTCCTCCAATCACCTTAAAACTATGTCCCCTCGTGATAGCCATTTCCGCCCTGGGGAAAAGTCTCTGGCTACCCACTCTATCCATGCCTCTCATCATCTTGTACACCTCTATCAAGTCACCTCTGCCTTTCGCTCCAGTGAGAAAAGCCCCAGCTCCCTCGACCTTTCTTCATAAGACATGTCCTCCAGTCCAGGCAGCATCCTAGTAAATCTCTGCATCCTCTCCAAAACATCCACATCCTCCCTATAATGAGGTGACCAGAACTGGGCACAATATTCCAATTGTGGTCGAACCAGGGTTTTACAAAGCTGCAGGAAAATCTTGCGACTCTTAAACTCAACCACCTTGTTAATGAAAGCCAACGCACGATACGTCGTCTTAACACCCCTGTCAGCCTGGGGGGCAACTTTGAGGGATCTATGTACGTGGACCCCAAGATCCCTCTGTTCCTCCACACTTCCAAGAATCCTGCCTTTAACCCTGTATTCAGCATTAAAATTAGACCTTGAATCACTTCACATTTATCTAGGTTGAACTCCATCTCTTGTCATCCAAGGCTCCTTCACCTTACCATTCCTTCCTCGTCTCAGTGGGACAAAACTATCCAGCACTTGCAGCAGGTGCTCCTTAAACAATCCCCACATTACTGTTGTGCATTTCCCCAAGAACAACTGTTCCCACTTTATTTTCCTAAGCTTCTGTCTAATAGCAGTACAATTTCCCCCCGCCCCAATTAAATACCTCCCTATACTGTCTGTTCCGATCTGTCTCCATGACACTTTAACACATTCCACTGTGTATAACTTTGCCCTATCAACTGTCTATCCCTCCTCACAGACTCGCTGCATACTATTTCTGCCTGTTCAACAGCTACCCTAACCATCTTCGAAGAACTCTAGCAAATTAGTCAAACATGATTTTGTTATATAGATTATATAGAATTTACAGTGCAGAAGGAGGCCATTCGGCCCATCGAGTCTGCACCGGCTCTTGGAAAGAGTACCCTACCCAAGGTCCACACCTCCACCCTATCCCCATAACCCAGGAACCCCACCCAACACCAAGGGCAATTTTGGACACTAAGGGCAATTTAGCATGGCCAGTCCACCTAACCTGCACATCTTTGGACTGTGGGAGAAAACCGGAGCACCCAGAGGAAACCCACGCACACACGGGGAGAATGTGCAGACTCCGCACAGACAGTGACCCAAGCCAGGAATCTAACCTGGGACCCTGGAGCTGTGAAGCAATTGTGCTATCCACAATGCTACCGTGCTGCCCTAAATTTGCCCTTCATAAAACCATGCTGATTGATTGCATTTTGTCTTTCCAAAATGTCCTGATATTACTACTTTAATAATTGATTCTAACAATTTCCCAACAATAGATGTTGAATTGGCTGGCCTGTAATTTCATACATTTTGCCACCCACCCTTTTTTGAATAATGGCGATACATTAGCATTTTTCCAATCCACAAGAACCTTTTCTGTGACGTGGCATTTTGGAATATTATAACCAATGGATCCACTATTTCCTTTAACACTCCAGGACAGTCATTTTCCAACCCAGGGTCGCAACCTGCGGGTGGGTCGCTGGCAGGTGTTGGGAGGGTCACGGGCCAAGCATCACAGCGTTCCTGATCATGAGAAGTAGTATTGCCCAATGGCCACAGCCTGCTTTTAATATTATCAGTCACGACCGTCTTTCAGAATGTCAGCTGTCCTGCACATGCGTGTCCCTTCAGCAGTGTGCAGGCCCGGAGCCCAGTGGGGAAGACCACCTCCTCCTGATGCGGCGTGTTGACCCAGGAGCAGATTTATTTTAAACCGATGGGAGTCTTCCTCCCCAGAGCAGCGGCAGAGAGCAGACCACACGCCTTGAACACTGACGCCACATGCCCTGGGCTGAAGAGAGACTCCTCCATTTTGTTAGCTGCAAGCAACAGGACTGAAGAATTTAAAATGGATCATTTTGTAATAAGGAAGAGAGGGCCAGAGGCACAAACAGGCCAGAATCTCTCAACTAAATCTGCTGGAGAGAGCTGCACAGGAGAGTCCATGGCAGGACAAAGCAGTGCTGGTGTGAATATATCGAGTTTGAGGACAAACCTCTTGTTTTTTTTTTAAATGATGCTGCAAGAACTTAAATTGTCAGCTGAAGTCCTCAGCAGAAATGTTGCAATTGAACGATAAAGTACAATTAGCTTCTTCCATCGTAGCTTACCATGTAGCTAAAGAGAAAATGCCCTACACTGCAGCAGATAGATTAAATCTGCCTGCAGCAATAGACATAGTTCTGTAGCAGAGGTTAGCTGACAAAGTGAAATGCATCCCAATTAGTGATGACTTAGTGGCTCGCCGAATTTGTAATATTGCTGAGAATTTAGAAGCCCAGCTTGCTTCTCCTTTATAATCAGCACAGGAGTTCTCTACAACTGGATGAAGGTACAGACATTTCAGATTGTGCAACCTTGCTAGTTTATATTAGGTCTGTTTGGTATAATGAATTTGTTGAGCATTTGCTGTGCTGTGTGACATTACCAACCTACATGACTGGCGCAGTAATTTATGAAGCATTGAATAGTTGGAAAGTCTGGACTCGACTGGGGTCATTGCAGAGGAATCACAAGTGATGGAGCAGCTAACATGACTGGGAAAAACAGCGGAGTTTATAATTTTAGAGTACCCAATTATTTTTTTTCCAATTAAGGGGCAATTTAGTGTGGCCAATCCACCTAACCTGCACATCTTTGGGTTGGGGGGTGAAACCCACGGAGACACTGGGAGATTGTGCAAACTCCACACAGACACGTCACTCAGGGCCGGGATCGACCCTGGGTCCTCAGTGTGATAGGCAGCAGTGCTAACCACTGCGTCACCATGCCGCCCAAAACAGCGGAATTCTAATCGGGATTAAGGAGGCAGCTGGTCAGGGCATTGTTTGGAATCATTGTTTTATTCACCCATGAGGCATTGGCATCGAAAGGAATTGTGAAAGTCGAGAATTTCATTAAACGCAGCGCACTCGTTATCAAACTTTTTTGAGACTTTGTTCCACTATGGGGGCTGAGCACACACATTTATCATTCCACATAGAGATATGTTGGCTGTCAGAGTTTATGAACTGAGGTATCAAATCCACATTTTCCTCCTTGAGGAATCGTCCCCTCTGGCTGATTCGTTTGCTGATGAAACTTGGATGGTACTCATGTCTGACCTTGCAGACATATTTTTAATTCTAAATGAACCGAACTTCCTTGCAAGGGAAGGATGATTATTGCTTTTGGCACTGTGAAGAAATCGATGCTTTCCAAAAGTCATTGAAAGTTCGGCAGATGTGAGTGCAAAGCCAAAGCTAAAACATATTCCCCACACTGCAAGGACACATCGAAGAAAACAGTGTTAGTAAGGGAACTGTCAATAGCCTGGCAAGCTGTATTCAGTCGCACCTGGGTGCGCTGATCAAAGGTTTTTGTTGCCACTTTCCAGAGGAGAAGTTTCAGATTTTGAGAGAAAAGGTGGGTGAAAAATCCTTTTGAGTTTGAGACCCTAGATTCAATTATTAACTTGCAGCTGACTCCAAATGAAGAAAATGCACTTCTGTGCCTCACCTGTGACAGCACATTAAAAACACAGTACAGCCAATGAGGATGTCAGCATTTGGAGTTGCGTCTCCGAGGAGTATCCGGAGCTTTTGTTGCTTTGCCCTCCACAACAATCTACATATACGAGGTTGGATTTTCTGTTCTCACAAAGATGAAGACAGCACAAAGGAGCCGGTTGAACTCTGCGCCTGATATGAGCACAGCCCTCTCTTCCTGTGAACCTGATTGGATTGAGGTCATGAGGACCAAGCAGGCTCACCTGTCACATTAAAGGTAAGAGAAAATGGTAGGGCGTAGAGGTTGGCCGGTGTAGGTCGCAAAGGTCTGCAGGCGTGGGTCCTGCAGGATGGCCTGTTGGTAAAAATGGATCCTGGGCAAAACAGTTTGAAAAACACTGCCCTGGCATGTAGGCCATCAGGCCCTGTCTGCCTTCAATCCCAATAGTTTGTTGAGTACTGTTTCCCTATTGATGCTGGTGTTCCAAAGCTCTTTCTGAATTACTTGTTCCTATAGGTATGATACTAGCGTCCTCCACCGTGAAAACTGAGGCAAAATATTGATATAGCATCTCTTGCCATTTCTGTGTTCCCCACTATTAACTCTCCAGTTTCATCTTCCAAGGGACCAACATTCACTTTACTGATTCTCTTCCCTTTTATGTACTTCTTGAGGCTTTTGCAATCCTTTTTGATTTTTTGCGCTAGCTTTCTTTCATAATTTACCGTGGGTATTCTTATTACATTTTTAGTAACGCTTTGTTTATGTTTGAAAGCTTCCCAATCTTCCAGCCTGCCACTGGCCTTTGCGACATGGTATACCATGCATTTATACATGCCATACATGCATCATGGCAAACAGGATGTGCAAGCCAGATTTTTATGTCTGCATGTTCCTCCCCTCAATTGCCACCATAATTTCCACACTATCTGCTGATCTAAATCAATTAGGAGTTGTCTGTTTAAAAGTGTTCAAAAATCTTTTTAATTCTTCCTTTAGGAATCTACCGCCTGTCCTTGCTGCTGCGTTGATTCATACTGCTATTGCACATGTGCTACAATTGGATGTCTCTATATTTAAAACCAAAAAGGAACCTGATCAAGATGCAGAAAAGCTTGTCTGTAAGTATTTGCATTATATATTTTTTAGAAACAATGTTTTTGAATATGTTAAAACTAATGCTTTCTCTATATAGCATTGCTTCAGTACCATCTTTTGGGGTGATGAATAGCTAACAAATATCTACAGTGCATCCACTGAGAAGCATAAATGTCTTACAACACCAGGTTAAAGTCCAACAGGTTTGTTTGGAATCACGAGCTTTCGGAGTGCAGCTCTTTTATCAGGTGAGTAACTCACTTGATGAAGGAGCTGCGCACCCAAACCTCGTGATTCCAAACGAACATTTTGAACTTTAACCTGGTGTTGTAAGACTTCTTACTGTGCCCACCCCAGTCCACGCTGGCATCTCCACATCAAGCATAAATGCCTGAGTAGTAATGGGAACTATTCCATCACCTGCTTGCATATTTTTTCTGGAGCAGGTGTTGCAGAGGTAAGAAATAGGAGTTTAATGAGACAATGGCTCACTTCCGGTGGTGACCATGAAGTGAGTGGTCGCACATTTGGTGGCTCCTGCTCATTCAGTTTTTTCAGCCCTTTTCCCGAGCTAACAAGTGGATGTAAGGCGGAATAAAGGTGCAGGGGAGCGAGAAGAAAAGATTTACCCTCTGGTGTATGGAGCTGAGGGCCAGAATTGGTCCAAAGAGAGGGGACCAGACGTTTGGAGCTGGTGCGGCAGCAGGGAAATGCATTTGACGTAGTCTACTTGGACTTCAGGAAGGCGTTTGATAAGGTCCCACATGGAGACTAATAGCAAAGATAAGAGCCCATAAGATCCATGGAAATTTGGCAATTTGGATCCAAAATTGGCTGAGTGGCAGGAAGCAGAGGCTGCTGATCGAGGGTGTTTTTCTGACTGGAAGCCTGTATTCAGTGGGGTCCCACAAGTTTTTGTTTTAAATAGAGTACCCAATTACTTTTTTGTCCAGTTAAGGGACAATTTAGCGTGGACAATTCACCTAACCTGCACATCTTTGGGTTGTGGGGGTGAAACCCACGCATTGACGGGGAGAATGTGCAAACTCCACACAGACAGTGACCCAGGGTCGGGATTTGATCCCGGGTCCTCAGCAGTGTAGACTGCAGTGCTAACCACTGCCACGTTCCGCCCCGGGAGTCCCACAGAGTTTGGTGTTGGGTCCCGTGCTGTTTGTGGTTTATATAAATGATTTAGATATGAATGTAGGAGGTTTGATCTGTAAGTTTACGGATTATACAAAAATTGGGGTGGTTAATAGTGAGGAGGCTAACCTTCGATTACAGGAGAATATTGACGGGCTGGTCAGATAGGCTGATCAGTTGCAAATGGAATTCAATCTGGATACGTTTGTGGTGATGCATTTGGGCAGGATAAACAAAGCAAGAGAATACATGATAGACATCCGGACCTTAGGAAGCACCGAGGATCAGAGGGATCTTGGTGTGCATGTACACTGGTCCCTTAAGGTAGCAGAGCAGGTGGATACAGTGGTTAAGAAGGCATATGGTAAACTTGCATTTCTTAGCTGAGGCATAGAGTTTAAGAGCAGGGAGGTTATGCTGCAACTGTATAAAATGGTGGATAGGCCACAGCTAGAGTAGTGTGTGCAGTTGTGGAATCCACATTATAGGAGGGATGTGATAGCACTGGAAAAGGTGCAGAGAAGATTTATCATATTGTTGCCTGGGCTGGAGAGTGTTGGTTATGAAGAAAGATTGGATAGACTTTGTTTTCCTTGGCGCAGAGGAGTCTGAGGGGGGATATGATTGAGATGTATAAAATTATGAGGGGCGCAGATGGTGTAGACAGGAACAAACTTTTCCTCTTGGTGGAGGGGTCAATGACCAAGAGGCATAGATTTAAGGTAAGGGGCAGGAGGTTTCGAGGGGATGTGAGGAAAAGCTTTTCAATCCAGAGAGTGGTGGCAGTTTGAAATCCGCTGCCTGAAAGGGTGGTGGAGGCAGAGACCCTCTTACATTTAAGAAGTATTTTGAAGTACACTTGCGATCCCAGGGAATACAATGCTGTGGGCCAAGTGCTGGGAAATGGGATTGGAATGGTTATTGGCTGTTTTTGACCAGTGCAGACACAAAAGGGCCGAAGGGTCTTTTCTGAGCTGTGTGACTTGTGGTTGTGAATAGAATTGGACCTGACTGTGATACACCTAATGGTTGATTAGTCTGTGGGCACAGAGTCCAGGATTGTGCATTGTTGTGGTCAGTATCCTGTGAGTTTCCACCATAGTGTAATTGACAGAAAATTGTGAATTGGCAAATGCAGAAGGTGATTAATCCTTCCTCCTTGGTTAGGCTCTCGTACAAAGACTAGCTACTAAAAAAGGTACTGGAAGGCGAGCAGTGTCAACAAAACTATACTCCGCAAGAGTTGGTGCTTTTATGAAAGTAGGGAGAGCATTGGAGAAGAAAATGTTTCATCAGGTGGTCGATACAAACCTTTTTCAGCAGCCACAATATTTGTGTTCCATTTATTTTCTTGAGTTGGAAAATGGAGCACCATACAGGCACTGAGAATATGTGGTACGTTCCTACTATAGTACAAGGATGATTCCCTTGACTGGTGGTGAGAAGTTGTGGTTATGCTTTTGTTGCTGTTTCTTTATCAGCTTTTATTTCAGTTTCCTACACTAGCATCACAAATAAATTCATTCCCTTTAGCTTGTCTGCATAGTTTAATGTCATCTGTTTCATAACACAACCACTCCTTACACCTCCCACGCAGGCTTTTATGGTTCATCCTACCATCTGTGTTCAACTCATGATCTTTGTGAACATAAACTGCACATACAGGAAATTGCAGCATCAGCGTATTTATTATTAAATTAATTTGTGGGACAGAGGCAAGCTGGCTAAGCCAGCATTTATTGCCCCATCATTAGTTGCCATTGAGAAGGTGGTGGTGGCTGCCTTCTTGAACTGCTGCAGACCTTGAGGTGTAGGTACACTCACATGCTGTTGGGGAGGGTGTTCCAAGATTTTGACCCAACAACAGTTAAGAAATGGCGATATATTTCCAAATCAGATGGTGGGTGATTTGGGGGTGAACCTCCAGATGGTGGGCATTTAGAATGAAATCCTCAATTGAAAAGTGATGTTTGAAATATCTGAAGTTCAATGTTTTATCTCGGTCTATTTACATTTACTCCAGTAAATTTCTGATGTCCTGATTAGTGAGGTCTATTAATCTTTCATATTTAAATAATGGTCACATTTTGTTTTCGAAATTTCCAAGCCAATTGGTACGTGTTCGATTCCAGAGGACTCTCTGCATTGACAATGGAATCCCATATCACGTGAATTCATCTGGAGGGTTGGCATGGCTGCTGTTATTACAAAACTTTTGTTGAGTTTCAGAATCACAACCTTTGTTAAATCTGACCAGTCATCAGTGCTGGGTAAATTCCTGCTTGCTTGTCAGTTGAACAAATTGCATACCAGCCTGCCTTAGTGCCTTGAAAATATTGTTATCTGTTGTCATAGGAGCAATAAGTCTTTGGTATTGTATTAAAACTACCCTTTTATCATCAAGGATAAAATGATTAAACAATTGAATTAGTATGAACTGATGGAAGAGAGTCATCATCATCTTTTGTGAAGGGTAGATCACAATTTTGTGAGATCACACAACATGGAGGACACGGGAGTGTGACTTTCAGAAGGCATTTAATAACGTTCCACACAAATTATCAGAAACAAATTAGTGCTCAGAATTGAAGGTAACCTTGTTGTATAGGTTGGTAATTGATTGGACCATATAAATAGTTAGAGCACAGTAAGGGGCCATTTGTCTTTGCTGGCTGTCTGCAAGAGCAACTCTGCTGATCTCACTAAATTGCCCTTCCCACAATGCCCTGCAAATAGTTTTTCTTCAGGTACTTATTTGTTAATTCCCCTTTGAAAGCCACAATTGAATCTCTCTCTCCACCACACTCGGGCAGTGTATTCCAGAACCTAACCTCTTGCTGTGTAAAAACATTTTTCCTCATGCTGGTGTTGGGTCTTTAAGTGGCCTTAAATTGATATCCTCTGGTTCTTGATCCTTCTGCCAATGGGAAAAGTTTCTCTCACTCTGCTCTGTTTAGACCTCATGATTTGTATGCCTCTATCAAAACCTCTCAGCTTTCTCAAAGGAAAGTCCAGCATTTCCAGTCTATCCATGTAGCTGAAGTCCCTCATCCCTGGGACAATTTTTGTAAATCTTTTCTGCTGCTTCTCTAAACATGATCCCTAGAATTGCACATACTACTCTAGTTGAAGGTGAACCAGTTTATTATAAAAGTTTATTAAATTTATCACTTCATAATGTATTTCACATCATTGAAGTATAAATTGCTCACTAATTATTTAGAACCAGCCAATGAGATGCCAGCAATTGACTAATTAAGGTGCCCTTTTTTTCTCAATTCTGATCAAACATGTACTGGTACCCATGACACCAATTAATGCCAAATGGTATACTGAATCATGAAAATCATCACCCAGTCAAGGAAGGTGCTGAGAATGGCAGTCGCTGAATAGGTATTTTGAGTGGATTAAAGATGGAGAATCTGAGAAAAGTGTTGATAAAAATGGCTGACGGTGGCTTAGAAAGAGGAATAGATAGAAATGCTGAGAACACACCTCTTGGTATATTTACGTGATTCACCCAGCAGAAAGCCGAAGGCTTGCCCATATTTGGTCATATTTTTCAAACTCAAGCTAAAATGTTTAGTCATCAAATGAATGGAAATATAAATGACCCATTACAGTTTGGAACCCGCACAGGATGGTTGGTAAGATCCAAGAACCGGTAAGGCATTGCATTTTATAATACTACAGGAGAAGAGCAACTGTCCATGATGAGTGAGCTGCAACACTTCTCGCTGAATTAACCTAGATTTTTACAAAGAGGATATACCAAAGAACAAATCTAAAACTGCAATAAGAAGACCCTGTATTACAAAATAATTATCAGAGAGGACACTGGTGATGCTATGAACCAAAAGTCTCTGCATCATAACTAGTTTGCAAAAGCTAATTCTGCTCATCATTGGAAAATGTGCCAAGCAATACTGCTTCCGTCACCTGAACCTAAAATCACTGGCATGCTTGGAGGCGAGTTCTGCTGGCATGGAGGTCCTCTTCAACACACAATGCCTCAGCATGGTTGGGGAACCTAATGGAATTCTTGTACCTGGAGAAAGTCAAGTACACTGTCAGGGGGTCGGTTTGTCATAGAATTTACAATGCAGAGAGCGGCCATTCGGCCCATCAAGTCTGTACCAGCTCTTGGAAAGAGCACCCCACTTAAGACCACACCTCCACCCTATCTCTATAAACCACCAACCCCACCTAACCTGCACATCTTTGGACTGTGGGAGGAAACCAGAGCACCTAGAGGATGTCTGCACAGACACCCCGGGGGGGGATCGAACTTGGGATCCTGGAGCTGGGGGGGGGGGGGGGGGGGGGGGGGGAAGCTGAAGCCGAATCGAACTTGGGACCCTGGAGCTGTGAAGCAACTGTGCTACGTGCTGCCCCAAAGGATTGCAGGGTTCTACCGGAGATGGCAACAATTCATTATCTACTTTAAGGGATTAATCATCGTCAGTTGCTGAGGGGCGATGGTTTGGGGGTCTGAGTTTTTGTTTCTTTTGTTGAATGTAGTTTATATATTGATGGATGGGTATGGTCGATAGGGATTTTTGTTATGTGTGTTTTGGGTATCATCTACTGGGGGGATTATGGGATTGTTGGAAATCTATTGTATAAATGGAAAGTGTTTGATAAAAATACATATATTTAAAATAAAATCATTGCCATGCCAATACTCGATATCAAAGTCTGGGTGACTTGTTCAGTTTTTGAAGACTCATTGTACGATACATTCCTACCAAGGAATCAAATCAAATAGAGCAAACTACCAAAGTAGGACTCTTGGCTGCTTGACAATTCCCTGCGCATTCACTCCAAGAACCTGGTAACAGAAGAAAGAACACAAATGCGTCTACAATTCAACCCTTGACCAAGGCATTATATTGACCTTCAAATGTAACTTGCTATTGAAGAGTAAGGATGACTTGTCTGAAGATACCAAACATGAAAGCTGTGACCATGCCTGGCAAGAAGCGTATCAAAAACTCCCAGACACACAACCTGGGTGCTGCAAGACTGAAACCAATAGTGACTGTATGAGGATTTTGAAGACTTAATTGAAGGTGAGAAGGGAGCTGTGGATTATAGTGAATTTGATGGCTGTGTTTGGAGCTGTATTCATGCCCAAGAAGTTAGCGACAAGATGGTTACATGTTGGAATATTGCAGTGTACCAGCCTCAAATCCTAAAGATGTTCATGCTGTAGATTATGATGAAGACGCTGCTGAGACTGAGCCACTGTCATCATAGTCATGCATTGCCTCAAATAATCACTGCAATGGTTGGTAATCACACAACTTCAGAATATCTTGCATCTAGTAAAGGCAGAGGTTAGGGGTAAGTGTGAATAGTTAGAAGTTACTCTTATTCCACACTCGTTTTATCTGTTCAAATACATACATGTTTATTCACAATTTTTAAATCAAAATAAATTTGACTTTTTGAAGAAATTTTCTTCATTTTGTTTGCTTTATTATTCTATCTAATGGCTTGGCATTCTTGAAAGGACCTTGTTATAACATGGTCTCATCTATAGTGTGATTTAATGATGTGGACCCTGTGGACTGTATTAATGTGGGGATTGTTTGGCAGAATGATACCAGGACATGAGGCTTAAAATGGGCACAAGTTGCATAAACCTGCTTTGTACTTTGCCTTCAGTCAAGGTTGAGGGTGAGCGAACTGAGATCTTCAAAAACAGAAAATTATTTCCTCCAGTGTGGAAATCTGGAACAAGGACACAATCTTAAAGTTAGTCATTTGGGAGAGCAATCGGCAAGCTGTTTTCATGCAACAGTAGTGGACATCTGGAACTATCTTCCAAAAGGCTGGGTCAAAATACAGAGGTACAGTGGTTAGCACTGCTGCCTCACGGCGGCAAGGACCCCGATTCGATTCCCAACCTTGGGTGACCGTCAGTGTGGAGTTTGTACGTTCTCCTCATGTCTGCGTGGGTTTCCTCCCATAGTCCAAAGATGTGCAGGTCAGATGGATTAGCCTTGCTAAATTGCTCCTTAGTGTCCAATGGTTAGGTGGGAATACGGGGATGGTGCAATGGTGTGGCCTAGGTACGGGACTCTTTCAGAGGGTTGGTGAAGACTCATTGAGCTCAATGGCCTCCTTCTGCACTGTAGGAATTCTATGATTCGAACTGACCTTTCTTTGGCTAAGTGAATTAAAGGATGTGGCTCATGGGTGGATAAATGGAGCTAAGGTACGCGTGACTCAGTTGAGCCCTGAAGTAAAATATATATATATATATATAATATACTTACCTTTGTCAGCTGGACTACTTTATAAGATTCTTGTTTTTTTTTAACATGCTTTTAAAAAGGACAATTGTTGAGCTGACAAGATGACTCCACCGTTACATGCTGGTTTCTGGAGAGTTTCGAAGTGAACAACGGCTAATGATTTAAACGCCTCGGAATGTAATCCCTAGATTAGCCTAGTGGGCGGTCTGTTTGTAGTTCAGGTGGATGTTTTGGTCTTCCGATATTTTTGTGTATATTTGTAAAAAACCTTGAATAAAAAAATATATTTAAAAATCTTCAGAATGGTTTCCACATTTGAAAAGGGTATAAATCTATACAAATCAGCTGGTGATGTCGAAGCACAGAGCTCACCATTATCGATTAAATGAATGAATTATTTCACCTCATCTTCAAAATGATTCGTGTCTATGTCTTCTCTGTAGAATTCAATTAATCTCTTACTGCAGCAGCTCTTATTGTTCTCGTCTAAACTTTTGTCGAAAAGCAGGCAAAATAATTTAAGTCTTCAGAGATTCACTTCTACTCTGCGATTGCACCATTATTATGTCACTAATAATATTGACCGTCTCAACCATTATCTTTTTCTCTGTTAGTGATTTATTTTTCTCTTTCATCGAAAAATAACTTCCTGTGTCTTTGATGCTTCTCAGCAGAGTGACCTGTGTTTTTTTAATGTTAGTGCCTCTGCTTGTACTGAGGTATCCATGAACTTCCATGAAACAACTTTAACAGACGTTAACAATTGTGAAGCATTCAATAAAGTTGTATCAACATTTTGCAGTAATTTGCTGACAGCTTAATTCTTTGAAATAAACAGTTCCACAAACAGGGAAGACTGCAGTTTTGTACTTTCCAAACTTCTCTGCTAAGGATGTTTATTACAGTTCCTCAACTGCTAGCAAGAGATAGAGGAGCAGATAGGTAGAGATTTTGGATAGGTGCAAAAGTAACAGGATTGTTGTGATAGGGGATTTAAATTTCCCCTATATTGACTACGACTCACTTAGTGCTAGGGGCGTGGATGGGGCAGAGATTGTAAGGTGTATCCAGGAAGGCTTCTTGATTCAATATGTAGATGGTCCAACTAGGGATGGGGCAGTGCGGGACCTGGTATTGGGGAATGAGCCAGGACAGGTGGTTGAGGTTTCAGTAGGAGAACATTTTGGGAGTAGTGACCACAATTCCTTAGGTTTTAGGGTACTTTTGGATACAATGAGAGTAACCCTCATGTTAAGTTGCTAAACAGGGTAAAAGCAAATTATGATCCTATGAGACAGGAATTGAAGAATTTGGAATGGGTGCAGTTGTTGGTGGGTAAATCAACGTCGGACATGTGGGAGTCTTTCAAGCGACTGTTGACTAGGATTCAGGAAACTTTCCCGAGAAAATAAAGGATAGGTACAGGAAGTTTAGGGAGCCTGGGATAACGAGGGTATTGTGAACCTTGTCAAAAAGAAAAAGGAGACTTTTGTACAGTCCAAAAGGGTGGGGACAGCTGAAACCCTTGAGTGTAAAAAAAGTAGGAAGATACTTAAGTGGGAAATTAGGAGGGGGTCATGAAAACTCCTTGGCAAGTAGGAGTAAGGTGAATCCCAAAGTTTTTTATTCATACGTAAAAATCAAGAGGGTGGCCAGGAAAGGATTGAACCACTTAAGGACAGTGGGGCTGAATCTGTGTGTTGCGCAAGAGGAAATGGGCGAGGTACTAAATGAGTACTTTGCATCAGTGATCACCAAAGAAAAGGACTTTGTGGAAGATGATTCTTGGGTAGGGTGTGTGGACAGTCTGGGTCATGTTGACATTGAAAAGGAGGAGGTATTGGATCTTTTAAAATACATTAAGGTCGATAAGTCTCCTGGGCCGGATGGCATTTACCCCAGAATTGAGGGAAGCAAGGGAGGAAATAGCTGGAGCCTTGACTGACAACTTTGTATCCTCATTGGCTACAGGTGAGATCCCAGAGGACTGGAAAATAGTTAATGTGGTACCGCTGTTTAAGAAAGATAGCAGGGTTAATCCAGGAAACTATAGGTTGGTGAGCCTCACATGGGTAGTAGGTAAATTAATAATCTTCATTGTCACAAGTAGGTTTACATTAACACTGCAGTGACATTACTGTGAAAACTCTTAATCGCCACATTCCCGCACCTTTTCGGATACACAAAGGGAGAATTCAGAATGTCCAATTCACTTATCAGCACGTCTTTCGGAACTTGTGGCAGGAAATCGGAGCACCTGGAGGAAACCCATGCAGACGTGGGGAGCATGTGCAGATTCCACACACTGTGACCCAAGCCGGGAAACAAACCTGGGACCCTGGAGCTGTGAAGCAACAGTGCCCATTGTGCTACTGTGGACATTATTGGAGAGAATTTTCAGGGACAGGATTTATACCCATTTGGAAACAAATGGACTCATTAGCGATAGACAGCATGGTTTTGTGAAGGGGAGCTCGTGCCTCACTAACTTGATTGAGTTTTTTGAGGAGATGACAAAGATGATTGATGAGGGGAGGAGGTGGATGTTGTTTACATGGACTTCAGTAGTAAAACTTTTGACAAGATGCCTCATGGCAGACTGGTATAAAAGGTGATGTCACATGGGATCAGAGGTGAGATAGTAAGATGGATACAGAAGTGGCTTGGTCACAGAAGACAAAGGGTCGCAGTAGAAGGTTGTTTTTTTGAATGGAAGGTTGTGACTAGTAGTGTTGCACAGGGATCTGTGCTGGGGCTTCTGTCGTGTACATAAACGATTTGGAGGAAATTGTAGCTGGTCTGATTAGTAAGTTCGCTGATGGCATCAAGTTTGGTGGTGTGGCAGATAGTGTTGAGGATTGTCAGAAGATACAGCAGGACATAGATAGGTTGGAGACTTGGGCAGAGAAATAGCAAATCGAGTTTAATCCAGACAAATGTGAGGTAATGCATTTTGGTAGGTCTGACATAGAAGGGAAATATACCGTGAATGGCAAAGCTCTTAGGAATATAGAAAGTCAGAGAGATCGGGGTGTGCAAGTCCACAGATGTTTGAAAGTGGCAACACAAGTGGACAAGGTAGTCAAGAAAGAATAGGGGATGCTTGCCTCCATTGGACAGGGCACGAGTATAAAAATTGTCAAGTCAAGCTATAGTTGTATAGAAACTTGGTACGGCCGCACTGGGAATATTGCATACAGATCTGGTCGCCACACTACCAGAAGGATGTGGAGGCTTTGGAGAGGGTGCAGAGGAGGTTTACCAGGATATTGCCTGGCCTGGAGGGTGTTAACTACGCGGAGAGGCTGAATAGACTCGGACTGTTTTCATTAGAATGACGGAGGTTAAGGGGTGACCTGATAAAGGTCTACAAGATTATGATGGGCATGGATAGAGTGGAAGGGCAGGCACTCTTTCCTAGTGGAGGGGCCAGTCACCTAGGGGCATAGGTTTAAGGTCCGTGGAGCAAAGTTTTGAGGAGATGTGCGAGGCTGGTATTTTACACAGGATGGTGAGTGCCTGGAATGTGTTGCCTGGGGAGGTTGTGGAAGCAGATAACTGAAATGAAATGAAAACTGCTTATTGTCACAAGTAGGCTTCAAATGAAGTTACTGTGAAAAGCCCCTAGTCGCCACATTCCGGCGCCTGTTCAGGGAGGCTGGTACGGGAATTGGACTGTGCTGCTGGCCTGCCTTGGTCTGCTTTCAAAGCCAGCAATTTAGCCATGTGCTAAACCAGCCCCTTATTTGGGATTCCTGGAGTCTTGAAGGGGGTTATACATTAAAGGCGTTCAAAAGGCATCTCAACAAATACATGGATAGGATGGGTATAGAGGGATATGGCACAAGGAAGTGCTGAGGGCTTTGGCCAAGGGTGGTATCATGACATGGAGGGCTGAAGGGCCTGTTCTTGTGCTGTTTTGTTTTTTGTTCTTTTTGTTCATATTCCACGTGTGGAAACCAAAAGGCAGGCATACAAGTTTCAAACAAAATAAAAAGAAATGCTTGGCTGCGTCACATCATTCAGTCGTTGCGTTGCAGATTAAATTCAAGGAGTGATTGGAATATGGGATGAATAATGCTGAGAGGCTTGCATTGTTCAGTCTTGCTTGTAGACCTGAATATTCTCTTGCCATATTTGCGCCATTATGAAAGCTCTGCCCACAACAGTTTTTAATGTCCAGACCTAAATTTTAAAGGATTTCCAAAGCCGTTGTCTGCAGGCACTCTGAAGTGTGGGAATATAGCTCGTCAAAACAGAGAAATCGCTTTACAACTTCACCATTATCATAGAATTTACAGTGCAGAAGGAGGCCATTCGGCCCATCGAGTCTGCACCGGCTCCTGGAAAGAGCACCCTACCCAAGGTTAACACCTTCACCCTATCCCCATAACCCAGTAACCCCACCCAACACTAAGGGCAATTTTGGACACCTAAGGGCAATTTATCATGGCCAATCCACCTAACCTGCACATCTTTGGACTGGTCCCGTATCTTACTTAATGTTAAATTGTCCACATGACTCTCATCTGTGCGGCAGGGCTGCACAGTGGTTAGCACCAAGGACTCGGGTTCGAATCCCGGCCCTGGGTCACTGTCCGTGTGGAGTTTGCACATTCTTCCGTGTCAGCCTGCGTTCCATCCCCACAATCCAAAGATGTGCAGGCTAGATGGATTGGCCACGCTAAATTGCCCCTGAATTGGAAAAAAATAATTGGGTACTTTTAAATTTAAAGAAAATTACACCTCTGGTTTTGAATCAACTATTATAGAATAGGATTTGGCATTTTGACGACATTCGTGAATTTGTTTCTGAGCTGCTCTGCCATTAGAGTGATAAAGTCATTGCGGGTTCTATGCATTAATAAATTGGTCTTCCTGAACCACAGTATTGATAACTTTTCAAATGCTCTTTGAGAAGCTCATCAAATTCACTGAGATATTCAAGGCAAGCTCAAAAGCATTGAGAAAATGGATGCAGAAGGCAAGGATGGTGGGTGAGGGTGGATTCACGTCCCCTCCTGAATATGGACTGAGCCTATTTCAGCCGAGGCCTTGTCCTGAAGATCCACCGCGTGCAGTGATAGTGAGGTCCCATAGCTTCAAGGAAATGGAGATGGTTTTGTGATGGACAAAGGAACATCGTGATTTCAAGTGGGGAGGCCACTGCATCCGGTTCTATCAGGACATGGATGTGGAACTAGCAAAGAAGAGAGTTGCCTTCAGTGGAATCATGGTGGCCCTATATGAGAGTGGAGTTCGGTTCAGTTTGGTCTATCCAGCTCGGCTCGGAATGATTTTTGAAAGATAAGGTATTTCCTCGACTTGCTGGGAGAGGCGTTAAAAGACACAAGTTGGGCGCGTTGTAATTAGGGTTTTGGCTCTGTCGATGGGCATGTTGTATTATGTTAGGATTTCATGTTTTTGTTTTCTTGTTTTTGGGTTGAGTTCTTGTAGTTCTTGATTAGAATTTGGGTTTTGGACTATGTGGGGTTCTGTTTATTGTGTTGATATATATGTCCCTTTTAGTGCACAAGGCAAAAGGGGTTTTTGTATTTTGTTTATATTTATTTATCTCCTTCTCCAGTCGGGAGCCTCCTGTTAATTAAGGAGTTGGTTCACGGCAGTGGTTTTGAAGGGTTCGCTCCCCTCATTATAGTTTTTTTTTAAGGTGATGAGCTTAAAGTTCTTGCTTTGTTTGGGTTTGTTAGACATAGGTTTTAGTAGTTTTTGTTTGCCTCACTGCTGTTTGTATTCGCACTTCGGTGTGGTTGTGTTCAATGACTTTTGGGGGAGGGGGGTGGTATTTTGCTGACGGTGTCTGTAGAATTTCTTTGTGGTGGCCATCTTGAGTGGAGCTATATGCTTTAACTTTTTTTGATCTTTCTTAGGTGGAAATGGTTGACTATGGATTGAGTTTTAAAGGGGCGGTGGGGGGAGGGGAGAGAGAGAGACCTCCAATTTGTTGGGTCACCTGGAACATTAGGGGTTTGAATGGCCCAGTGAAAAGATCAAGGCCATTTGAGACAATGCAAACTTTGTTAATACCCTGCTGACCACCCTCCCCAATTCAGATTCGCATCAGCTTAGTTTAGATGGGGACTTGTATTGGACCCTAGATTAGATCGTTCCAAGCCTAAATCTCTTGCTCCATTGAGGTTGGACAGGGCGTTGTCACCCTTCATGACTCAGATTTTTTTGGGGGGGGGGGGGGTAGATCTTTTTGCACCCAAGCGAGAAAGACGTTTTGGTTTTTTCACATGTCCACCAAGGATATGGGTGGCACGGTAGCACAGTGGTTAGCACTGTTGCTTTATAGCGCAAGGGTCTGTATGGAGTCTGCACGTTCTCCCTGTGTCTGCGTGGGTTTCCTCCGGGTGCTCTGGTTTCCTCCCACAAATCCCGAAAGACATGCTTGTTAGGTGAATTAGACATTCTGAATTCTCCTTCAGTGTACCCGAACAGGCGCCGGAATGTGGCGACTGGGGGATTTTCACAGTAACTTCATTGCAGTGTTAATGTAAGCCTACTTGTGACGATAATAAAGATTTATTTATTTTGTATACTCCTGTATTGATTTCTTTGTTTTAGATTGGTCTCTCCTCCCTTCAGTGGTGGTGGATGAATACTTGGCAATTGTTACTTCAGATCATGCCCCAAACTTCACTAATTTGTCGTTAGAGTCTGGCCGTACCCAACATTCACCATGGAGATTAGACACAATAACAGATTTTGTGGGAGGCTGTTAAGGTGGTCCATAGTGGGGGGGGGGGGGGGGGGGGAAATTTATCTCCTGTAGAATTCATTTGTTGAGACCAATGAAGGTGGAGCAGCAGAGATTGGTGGATTCCACTCTTGAGGTAGCCCAGAGTTACTGGCAAGTAGGAAAAAACTACAAATGCAGTTCTAATTATTGTCGACTAGCAGGGAGGTAAGTCAGTTGCGACGCTGAAGGGGCATGTTTTATAAATATGAGGACAAGGCTCATAGTCTTTTGGTTGACCAGCTTAAACGGCAGAAGGACTACCAGGACATCACACAGATACGTAATCTGAGTGGTAGCCATTTTGCCACCCCATCTCAGCTTATGCGGCTTTTGAATCTTTTTACCGCAATCTTTATAGATTGGATCCTCCTGTGGATGGATCAGTCATGTCTGAAATTTTGGGTTCCGGTGACGGTGATGTGCTGAACAGACTCACATCAGGTGGCTCTCCACTAGAACATAGCCAAACAGACACTTTTAGGCAAATTTAGCCCGGAAATTCGACAGCAGTTCATACTCAATTGAGAAAGAGAAGGAACAGGGCCAGCCTGCCATGTAATGGGAGCTTGAGAGGCCGAAGAGACAGTAGTAGCAGAGGAAAAGGACACGAGTAACAGGCGGGCAAGTCGGTGGACTACGAGGTGAGGGGGCCCCGGCCACCCCGGAGAGAGGGAAACTGACGACCCGGGCATCAGCCCCTTCCCCCCCCCCCCCAACCTGGAGATGGATGGAAGGCATTTCTTATGAAGGATCTGGCTGCGATGAGAGAGGAGATAAAGGTGGAAATCCAGGTGGTGGTCAAGGTGGCAGTTATAGAGGCGTTGGTTGCCGTGCAAATGCTGATCGATGGACTCGGGAAGAAGATGGAGGCGCAGGGAAAAACGATCCAGGAGCTGGAGAAGGCATCAACGGACCAAAGCGACAGGATTGTCGCTCTGGAGACTGAACTCAAAAGGTTGGTGACGACCCAGGCGGGACAGGTAGGGAGGAAGAGGACAAGAGAAGCATAAAGTGAAGAAAGGGTTGGTTGTCAGATTGGCTTCAGGTAATAATTTAAAAAAGAAAAATTGAGTCCCTGATTTTCTTTTCCAATTAAGGGACAATTTGGCGTGGCCAATCCACCTAACCTACACATCCTACAAGTAGGCTTGGCTTACATTAACACAGCAATGAAGTTACTGTGAAAATCCCCTAGTCGCCACACTCTGGCACCTGTTCGGTGAGGGCAGAGTATCGAAGATCTACAAAGAACTAATGGACTGGGAGGGCGCCCCAATAGGCGAAGTCAAGCGCAAGTGGGAGGAAGAGCTGGGAGTGAGTTGGAGGATAGGCTGTGGGGGGGGGGGAGGCTTTGAGGAGATTGAATGCATCCTCTTTGTGTTTGAGGCTTAGCCTTATTCAATTCAAGGTAGTCCACAGGGCATATATGACGTTGGCGAGGATGAGTAGGTTTTGTGAGGGGGTGGGCGGAACCATGTCAACATGTTTTGGGCCTGTCCGAAGCTGGAGGGATTCTGGCAGGTGTTTGCTGACGTTACGTCAGAGGTGTTGAGGGTGAAGCTGGCCCCGAGTCCAGAAGTGGCAATCTCTGGAGTGTAGGAAAATCCGGGAGTACAGGGGGAGAGAGAGGCCGATGTGCTGGACTTTGCCTCCTTAGTAGCCAGGAGTTAGATCTTGCTGGAATGGAGGGACTCTGGGCACCGAAACCAGGGTGTGAGTGAGCGACCTCATGGAATTCCTCAGGTTGAAAAAGATCAGGTTCGCCTTGAGAGGGACTTGGAGGGGTTTGCCCCGTTCTTCAACTACTTTGAGAATAGCTAAGATGTCAGCAGGGGTGGTGGGGTAATGGCATGGGGGTGATGGTAGGGGAGGTGGAGGGTAGCGGCAGGGAGGGTGGATGGTGGGAGTGTTAGATATTTATTTGTTATTTGAATTCCTTTTTGCTCTCATTTTGATTGTTGTGTGTGTTTGTGTATATGTGCGTATATATATAAATGCCTCATTAAAAACATTTTTTAAAAAATAACTATAATTAAATATGCAACAAATACAACTGGTTAACTATTGTCTAGTTCTTAACCCCCTCCCTCTTGAACTAATCTCATCCTCTATATATACACAGGCACAAGACTGACAAACACAAGGGGAAAAGGGTGTAAATATAAAGATGAAAGTAAAGGTCTTTGTTTCAGATGGTTGTCTTCTAGCACCCTTTTCAATGTAGGCTTTCAGTTTGAGATTTTTGCTTTCAGTCTGTAATGGTTTTCACTGTAGATTCATCCAAGTTCTCTGTGGGTTCAGAAATACTGCAACTATGTAGCTATCTGGAGAACGAGAGACACACAGAGACTCTAAGCCTCCAGGATCTGACTTGTTCTCAGAAAACCACCTCACTTGGGACCCAATCACAGCCTGTTGCCGGGCAGAATTGGTCTTTTGCCAATTCTTTGACCATCAGCCAACCAATCAAACCCTTCTGATTTATCAACTGTGATGATGTGTGTTGGATACTAAGTAGGTACAAAATTGCCACTATGCCCTTTCTGGGGTTTGCCTGATAGTTCACCTGTCCTTGCCTCTTTTATTTTGCTTCACCCACACCCACAGTGAGGGTATGCCACTCATTCATTTGTGGCCCTTCGCTCCCGTGCAACTTTCCCTCAAAACAGTGTGGTGGGGCACAGCCAGCTGTCAGTGTAGAATTTACTGTGCAGGAGACAAACGGACCAGGGTGACCAGGAGCCTCTTCAAGATGTGGGCATACACGGATTAGTTAGTCTTAACAGCACCACACAGTGCTGCAAAGGGTCACAGACAGTAAAGGGAAATTAGAGGGAACATTTCTGCCAAGGAAATGATACATTTTTATTGTTCTTTGATTAGGATGGCAGTTCTTCAACACATCCCTGCTTCTGTACTCAACCTCTCAATGAAGGCCAACATACTATTAGCCTTCTTTACCGCCTGCTGCACCTGCATGCTTACCTTCAGCGACTGGTGCACAAGCACATCCAGGTCTCGCTGCACACTCCCCTCTCCTAATTTACAACCACACGGGTAGTAATTTGCTTCCAAAGTGAATACCCTCACTTATCCAAATTATACTGCATCTGCCATTGATTTGCCCACTCGCTCAACCTGTCCAGATCATGCTGTAGGACCTCTGCAACCTCGTCACAGTTCACCCTCCTACCCAACTTGGTATCATCTGCAAACTTTGAGATGTTGCATTTTATTCCCTCATCCAAATCATTAATATATATGTTGTGAATAGCTGGGGTCGCAGCACCGATCCCTGTGGTACCCCACTAGTTACTCCCTGCCAATTTGAAATGGACCCATTAATTCCCACTCTTTGTTTCCTCGCTGCCAACCAGTTTTCTATCCATCTCAATACACTACCCACAAACCCATGAACTTTAATTTTGCACAGTAATTTCTTACACGGGACTTGTAAAAAGCCTTCTGAAAGTCGAGTCAGCATCAATACTCTGAAAGAGCATTCTATCTCGGTCCATTCCCCTGCCCTATCCCCATTATACGTGCACAGCATACATCTCAGTCGCCATATCCTAACACATCTTGGTGTTCTGATGTAGGATTTATCCAACACCGAGCTAAAGTGGATTTTTTAAAAAATCAATCCTCCAGCCGCACTAGCACGAGAATAATCCTTTTTTACTATGTAACAATTTGTGAGCAATGGTTACCCAAGTCAGAGACCCTCCACTTGGTTTCCTTGAGTTTAGCACAGAAATATTTCATTATACAAGTACCTGTTGTGCTCTGAGTACAGATTTCTTGTATAACTTTTGTTTCAACCCCCTGAGCTAGTGCGCTGTCAATTCCAGCGCCACTTGACCCAGAGTTGGAACACAATTAACAAATAAAATACCCAAAGTATTTTTATTAGTTCATGGGATGAGAACAACGCTGGCTGGGTCTGCATTTCTAGCCCATGCCTGAGGGCATTTAAGAGTCAACCCCTATTGTCGTGAATCTGGAGTCACAAGTAGGCCAGACCAGGTAAGGATGATAGATTTCCATTAGTGAAGCAGTTGGGTTTTGCGACAATCGACCTTCACAGTCGCCTTGAGGCGTTTAAATCCAGAATTTTATTGAATTCAAATTTCACCATCTGCCATGGCAGGATTCAAACCCGGGTCCCAAGAGCATGACTCTGGGTCTCTCGATTACTAGTCCAGTGATCATACCATTACGCCACTGCCTCTCCAATAACTACAATCGCCAGGTTTGTAGATTTAAATGCAATTAATTTTATTAATAACGGTATAATTAAATATACAGCAAATAGAATTGTTGAACTATTATCTCATTCCTCCCCCCCCCCCCCCCCCCTCCCTTTAACTTGCCCTATGCTCGATACACACATAAGAGGGGAAAGAAGGGTTTAAAATAAGAACAAAAGTAAACGAATAAGAGTCTTTGTTTCAGATGAACATCTTCCAGTACACGCGAGAGAGAAACAGGCGTTCACAGGAAGGGCCCTTACAACTTGATGTTATGAACTGTGTGCAGTGTGGTGAAAGACAGTTTTACACAATTGTGCCAGCACATCTTCATAGTATAGTACCAATGGGCTTTTGCTCATTGAACCCATCACATTTTTATGCCAGTGAAAAGCAGATAAAGAACAAAGGAAAGTACAGCACAAGAACAGCCCTTCGGCCCTCCAAGCCTGCGCCGACCATGCTGCCCGTCTAAACTAAAATCTTCTACACTTCTGGGGTCCGTATCCCTCTATTCCCATCCTATTCATGTATTTGTCAAGATGCCCTTAAACATCACTATCATCCCTGCTTCCACCACCTCCTCCGGCAGCGAGTTCCAGGCACCCACTACCCTCTGTGTAAAAAAAAAAAAAAAAAGTTGCCTCGCACATCTCTAAACGTTGCCCCTCGCACCTTAAACCTATGCCCCCTCTACCCTAGGAAAAAGTATCTGACTTTCCACTCTGTCTATACCCCTTATAATTTTCTAGACCTTTTTAAAAATAAATTTAGAGTACCCAATTAATTTTTTTTTCCAATTAAGGGGCAATTTAGCGTGGCCAATCCACCTAACCTGCACATCTTTGGGTTGTGGGGACGAAACCCACGCAAACACGGGGATAATGTGCAAACTCCACACGGACAGTGACCCAGAGCCGGGATTGAACCTGGAACCTTGGCGCCGTGAGGCCACAGGGCTAACCCACTGCGCCACCGTGCTGCCCCATTTTCTAGACCTTTATGAGGTCACCTCTCAACCTTCTTCGTTCCAGTGCGAACAAACCAAGTTTATTCAACCTCTCCTAGCTAATGCTCTCCATAACAAGCAACATCCTGATAAATCTCTTCTGCACCCTCTCTAAAGCCTCCACATCCTTCTGGTGGTGTGGAGACCAGAATGGAACACTATATTCTAAGTGTGGCCTAACTAATGTTCTATACAGCTGCAACATGACTTGCCAATTTTTATACTCGGTGCCCCGGCCAATGAAGGCAAACATGCTGTATGCCTTCTTGACTATCTTCCCCATCTGTGTTGCCCATTTCAATGACCTGTGGACCTGTACACCAAGATCTCTCTGACTGTCAATACTCTTGAGGGTTCTACCATTCACTGTATATTCCCTATCTGTGTTAGACCTTCCAAAATGCATTACCTCACATTTGTCCGAATTAAACTCCATCTGCCATCTCGACGCCTAAGTCTCCAAACAATCTAAATCCTGCTGTATCCTCTGACAGTCCTCATCGCTATCCGCAATTCCACCAGCCTGTGTCGTCCGCAAACTTACTAATCAGACCAGTTACGTTTTCCTCCAAGGGGCTGGTTTAGCTCACTCGGCTAAATCACTGGCTTTTCAAGCAGGCCAGCAGCACGGTTCAATTCCCGTACCAGCCTCCCCGGACAGGTGCCGGAATGTGGCGACTAGGGGCTTTTCACAGTAACTTCATTGAAGCCTACTCGTGACAATAAGCGATTTTCATTTCATTTTTCATTTCATTTATATGTACTACGAACCGCAAAGATCCCAGCACTGATCTCTGCGGGACACCACTAGTCACAGCCCTCCAATCAGAAAAGCACCCTTCCATTGCTACTCCCTGCTTTCTATGACCTAGCCAGTTCTGTATCCATCTTGCCAGCTCACCTCTGATCCAGTGTGACTTCACCTTTTGTACCAATCTGCCATGAGGGACCTTGTCAAAGGCCTTACTGAAGTCCATATAGACAACATCCACTGCCCTACCTGTATCAATCATCTTTGTGACCTCCTCAAAAACGCTATCAAGTTAGTGAGACACGACCTCCCCTTCACAAAACCGTGCTGCCTCTCGCTAATACGACCCCTTGCTTCCAAATGGGAGTAGATCCTGTCTCAAAGAATTCTCTTCAGTAATTTCCCTACCACTGACGTAAGGCTCACTGGCCTGTAGTTCCCTGGATTATCCTTGCTACCCTTCTTAAACAAAGGAACAACATTGGCTATTCTCCAGTCCTCCGGGACATCACCTGAAGACAGAGGGGATCCAAAGATTACTGTCAAGGTCTCAGCAATTTCCTCTCTTGCCTCCTTCAGTATTTTGGGGTAGATCCCATCAGGCCCTGGGGACTTATCCCCTTAATATTTTTCAAGATGCCCAACACCTCATCTTTTTGGATCTCAATGTGACCCAGGCTATCTACACACCCTTTGCCAGCCTCAACATCCACCAATTCCTTCTCTGGTGAATACTGATGCAAAGTATTCATTTAGTACCTCGCCCATTTCCTCTGGCTCCACACATAGATTCCCTCCCCTCTCCTTCAGTGGGCCAACCCTTTCCTTGGCTACTCTCTTGCATTTTATGTACGTGTAAAAAGCCTTGGGATTTTCCTTAACCCTATTTGCCAATGACTTTTTGTGACCCCTTTTAACTCTCCTGACTCCTTGCTTAAGTTCCTTCCTACTTTCCTTGTATTCCACACAGGTTTGGCTGTTCCCAGCCTTCTAGCCCTGACAAATACCTCCTTTTTCTTTTTGATGAGGCCTACAATATCCCTCGTTATCCAAGGATCGCACAAGTTTGCCATATTTATCCTTCTTTCTCACAGGAACTTGCCGGTCCTGAATTCCTTTCAACTGACATTTGAAAGCCTCCCATATGTCAGATGTTGATTTACCCTCAAACATCTGCCCCCAATCTAGGTTCTTCAGTTCCTGCCTAATATTGTTATAATTAGCCTTCCCCAAATTTAGCACATTCACCCGAGGACCACTCTTATCCTTGTCCACCAGCACTTTAAAGCCAACTGAATTGTGGTCACTGTTCCCGAAATGCTCCCCTACCACCTGGCCGGGCTCATTCCCCAATACCAGGTCCAGTACATCCCCTTCCCTAGTTTGACTATCTACATATTGTTTTAAGAAGCCCTCCTGGATGCTCCTTACAAACTCTGCCCCGTCCACACCCGAGCACTAAGTGTGTCCCAGTCAATATTGGGGAAGTTAAAGACTCTCATCACAACAACCCTGTTGCTTTTAATCTTTTCCAAAATCTGTCTACCTATCTGCTCCTCTATCTCCCGCTGGCTGTTGGGAGGCCTGTAGTAAACCCCCAACATTGTGACTGCACCTTTCTCATTCCTGATCTTGACCCATATCCCCTCGCAGCCCTCTGAGGTGTCCTCCCGTAGTACAGCTGTGATATTCTCCCTAACCAGTAGCGCAACTCCTCCGCCCCTTTTACCTCCCCCTCTATCCAGCCTGAAATGTCTAAATCCTGGAACGTTTAGCTGCCAATCCTGTCCTTCCCTCAACCAGGTCTCTGTAATGGCAACAACATCATAGTTCCAAGTACTAATCCAAGCCCTTAAGTTCATCTGCCTTGCATGTTATACTTCTTGCATTAAAACATATGCAGTTCAGGCCTCCAATCCTGCTGTTTCCAGCAACATCTCCCTGTCTGCTCTTCCTCAGAGCCATAGTGGCCCTATTTCCTAGTTCTCCCTCAATTTTTTCACCTTCTGACCTATTGCTCTGGTGCCCACCCCCCGCCATACTAGTTTAAACCCTCCCGTGTGACACTAGCAAGCCTTGCGGCCTGGATTTTTATGCCTCTCAAGTTTAGATGTAATCTGTCCTTATACAGGTCACACCTGCCCCGGAACAGCTCCCAGTGGTCCAGATAACTGAAACCCACCCTCCTACACCAGCTGTTTAGCCACGCGTTTAGCTGCTCTATCTTCTTATTTCTAGCCTCATTGGCACGTAGCACAGGGAGTAATCCCGAGATTACAACCCTTGAGGTCCTGTCTTTTAACTTTCTGCCTAGCTCCCTGAACACCTGCTGCGGGATCTCATCCCCCTTCCTGCCTATGTCGTTAGTATCAATATGTACCACAACCTCTGCCTGTTTGCCCTCCCCCTTCAGGATGCACGCTACCCGTTCTGAGACATCCTGGACCCTGGCACCAGTGAGGCAACTTTCCATCCTGGAGTCTCTTTCACGTCCACAGAAGCACCTATCTGTGCCCCTGACTATAGCATTCCCTATGACTATTGCTCTTCTGCGCTTTGACCCTCCCTGCTGAACATCAGAGCCAGCCATGGTGCCACTGCTCTGGCTGCTGCTGTTTTCCCCTGATAGGCTATTTCCCCCCGACAGTATCCAAAGGGGTATACGTGTTCGAGAGGGGGACAACCACAGGGAATTCCTGCAGTGACTGCCTGCCCCTTCTGGTGGTCACCCATTTCTCTGCCTGCACCTTGGGTGTGACCACATTTATATAACTGCTATCTATGACGTTTTCCGCCACCTGCACGCTCCTACGTGCATCCAACTGCTGCTCCAACCGAACCATGCGGTCTGTGAGGAGCTCCAGTTGGGTGTACTTTCTGCAGATGAAGCCACCCGGGACGCTGGAAGCCTCCCAGACCTGCCACGTCTCACAGTCAGAGCACTGCACCCCTCTAATTGACACTGCGTTAATTAATTAGTAAATTAAATTTAATTATATATTTTTTAAAGTTACTGTTTACTCTGTTTCCTTGTAGGTACTCCATTCATATGGCTGTTCTTTATGTTCACCGTGATAGCAAATATTGACATGCTTTGTGTAGAAAACACCACAGATGAGCCCAATCCAGTCCTCGCTTTTTCCTCGAGCACACCCGCATTCCAGCACTAGTCTGTGTAGGAAGTCCAACTGCCGTTGTTTTATATTTTCCATTGTAAAGGCCTGCTGAGAAATTCTGGCAGCCTTTTGATCTATCACAATTTTAAGCTGGGTCATACATTTTACAAACCAAACTAATAAATAGCCTGAATTTTGAAATTGTTTGCTTACATATATCTTCAGCTCAGGTTCCAGTGGCCCTCAAGCATTGGTTAAAAGAACACATGCCAAAGAATGACTGGACTTAGCTTAAGGAGAAAGAGGAAATAATCAGTTTGTGACATTTGCTTTGTGACTAAAACTATTTCATTTATACTAAAAATGAATGATCTAAGTCAGGGGTGGGCAAACTACGGCCCGCGCACGCGGCCGCATGCGGCCCGCCAAAGGTATTTCTGCGGCCCACCAAGTCATTAAAAAAACATTTTTTATTTTTTTTTAAATGTTTTTTTAAGGTTAATGGGGGGGGGGGGGGGGGGGGGGGGGGGGGGGGGGGCTGTTGGGTTACTTACTGGTATAGGGTGGATACGTTGACTTGAGTAGGGTGATCATTGCTCGGCACAACGTCGAGGGCCGAAGGGCCTGTTCTGTGCTGTACTGTGTTCTATATGAGGCGCCCAGAATCATAACCGGGTGAAGTAATTATTTTACTTAATATACTATACGGCCCTTTGTGAATTGTGAATTTCTGAATGTGGCCCTTGCACGGAAAAGTTTGCCCACCCCTGATCTAAGTTGTGTGCAGATCCTCAATGGAATGGTGACACCTACAGCTTTTGGTCAAAACTACAGCCTAAAAGCTGTTCTAGCGACGGTGTATTGCAGTGGACATAGTGATGGTACAGTAGTACAAATGTAGTATCTCTTGCCCAAAATGATTTGTAAACATTGAAGTTAGAAATTTCATGGTTAAGGAAAGGCCATTGGCATATTAAAACTAATTCCTCCACTATCTTAATGCTATCATTTCAGTAATACTAATAGATCTCCCATCATTGAAGGTGGTGGGACAGGTGGAGCGAGCAGTTAATAAATTATGCTTATCCTGGGCTTTATTAATCAGGCATAGAGTGTAAGAGCAAGAAAGTAATGCTGAACTTACACACGACACTATTTAGACCTCAGCTGGAGTATTGTATACAGTTCTGGGTGCCAAACTCTCGGAAATATATGAATGCATTGGAGCGAATGCAGAAGAGATTTGCAAGAATGGTTCCAGGGATGAGGACCCTTAGTTATGGGGATAGATTGGAGAAGGTGGGACTGTTCTCCTTGGAGAGGTGAAGACTAAGAACAAGTTTGATAGTGGTGTTCAAAATCATGACGGTGCTGAACAGAGTAGATAGGGTGTAACTTCCTGGTTGCAAAAGGAACAAGACTGAGGGCACAGATTTAAAGTGATTTGCAAAAGAAGCAAATGTGATGAGAGAAGAAAACTTTCAAGGAAAAGTGGTTTGGGTCTGGAATGCACTGCCTGAAAGTGTGGTGGGGGCAGGTTCAATCACGGCATTAGAGGGCATTGAACAATTATTTGAATAGAAACAGTGTGCTAAGATCTGGGGGGAAAGGCAGAAAATGGCAGAAAGTCATAATATTCATTTGGAGAGCCGGTGCAGACATGATCGGCTGAATGGCCTCCCTCTGCATGTAAGGATACTGTGACATTTGATTCCCCTCGTGTGATATCAAGAAACGGCTGAAGGCATTGGATACAGCAAAGGTCCTGGCCCTGACAACATCCTAGCAAAATTGAAAATTGTGGGAATTGAGAAAAACTCTCCACTGCTTGGAGTCATACCTAACAAAGAAAGATGATTATGGTGGTTGGGAGACCAATCATTTAACCCCACGCCATCACTGCAGGAGTTTTCTGGCCCAACTTCAGCTGCTTCAATAATGACCTCTCAGCCACCATAAGTGAGGATGTTCACTGATTGCACAGAATTCTGTACATTCATGATTGTTTAGCTACTGATGCAGCCTTGGTCCACCTGCAGCAAGACCTGGACAATATTCAGGCTTGGATTGATGTGATGTGAAATATTACCACTTAAGTACCAGGTAATGATCACCTCCAGTAAGAGTGAATCCAACTGTATCCCCCTTGACATTCACTGACAATACCATTGCTAAATCTCCACTATTAAGGCTCTGGGGGTACCATTGACTAGAGACTTAACTGGCCAAGCATATGCTGGTCGACAAGAATGTGACGAAGATGAAAATTCAAATTCATTAAAATAGGCAAGAGCTTTATTTAACAAAAGCAAAATGCTTGGAAAACTCAGCAGTGCCGGTAGCAACTATGGAGAGAGAAGCAAGGGTTAATGTTTTGGGTCCATATGATTATTTAGAGCAGAGCTTTATTTAATTTTTCAACAACCTCATAATGACAGGAAGCAGCAGAAAGATATTTTTTCAATTGCAAGTTGATGAAAACTGCATTGTAACAGACTTGGTTATGTAACATCAACAGCATGCAAAAAATATGAAATGAACTGAACTTTAATCATATTCCATTGTAATCATTCTGGATGGAAATGCCGTAAAAAGGATGACCATTAGGGATGGGCAATGCTGGCCTTTCCAAGGATGCTGACATCTCATGAAGCTGGGCCATCCGGAGCCTTTCCCTCCACCATCCAAGAGAACATCTCGGAGGCAAGCTATGAAGAGAACACTATTGGGGCGTGACAACTTTAACCTGCACCTTAAGCGCAGAGACACACCCTCAGTGGGCGACATTAGTAGACAGGCTCCTGGGGCGCAATCTGGTGAGCACCACAGTTGCTGATGCACGTCAGGTGGAGGCAGGTCTATCCAAGGGAGACAACAGTTGGGGGACTGCAGGGTCCCAGGCATTTACCAAGCCTCTGTGCAAAGTTCTCCCAGAGTTGATGCAGATAATAGGACCCAGCTGTGACATTCAGGAGGGGGTATTAGCGACACTCCAGTGACTGCATGGTCGATTGGAGGAGTCCCAGAGGCTGCAGGTGCAGGAGATTGTGCCGACAATGTGCGGCACCGAGGTCAACAGTGCTAGAGTGGCACCTGTAGTAGAAAATCTGGAGCACAACATCACTATCTTGAATGGTGGTATCTAAAGTATGGCTGAGGGCCTCAACATCATGTCGCTGGTGGGTGTGTGCCAGATACGGGTGGACATTGCCAAGGCACTGCTTAGCATAGCCAAGTCACTGAGGAGCATCGTTGAGGGTGTCAAATCATGGTGTAAACCAGGGGGAGCCTCTGGGATTGGCAGCGCTAGATGACTCGGAGGCCTCTGGAGCTCACTCCAACTGTCTCTCTATCTCATGGAATCCCCCAGGGCCATAATGGGTATGGTCGGGGAGGAGGAAGTGTTGGAGGCCAACCTGGCTCCAGGCCCTTCAGAGGAAGTCCACCAAGGGCATTAAAGCCACAGGGCACAGAAAGCAGCAGGCTGCCTCCCCTCTAATGTACATCTTGGGGATGCACCTGAGCAGTAGACCATAGAAGATCAAGAAGAGTGAGAAGCAGTGAGTCAGTGCTGATGGGGCAGCACAGTGGGTAGCACTGTTGCTTCACAGCTCCAGGGTCCCAGGTTCGATTCCCAGCTTGGGTCACTGGCTATGCGGAGTCTGCACATTCTCCCCGTGTCAGCGTGGGTTTCCTCCGGGTGCTCTGGTTTCCTCCCACAAGTTCTGAAAGATGTGCTTGTTAGGTGGATTGGACATTCTGAATTTTCTCTCTGTGTACCAGCCTCTTCCCGTACCAGCCTCCCCGGACAGGCGCCGGAATGTGGCAACTAGGGGCTTTTCACAGTAACTTCATTGAAGCCTACTCGTGACAATAAGCGATTTTCATTTTCATTTCATTGTACCCAAACAGGTGCTAGACTGTGTTGGCCTTTGCCTCCCTAGTGGCCCGGAGACGGATTCTGTTGGGAGGGAGGGACTCGGAGCCTCGAAAGTTGGGTGTTTGGGTCAGTGACATGGCAGGGCTTCTTAGGTTAGAGAAAATTAAGTTTGCCTTAAGGGGTTCACTACAGGGGTTCGCTTGGAGGTGGCAGCTGACTTCTACAAGGAAAATTGACCGTCAGCGGTGGGGGGAGAGAGAGGAGAGGTCATGGAAGTGATGAATAAGGGTAGGAAATCTAATGAAGGAAGAACTGGGATGGAGTAGGTAGATGGACCATGATAGTTAGGGCTTGTGCTTGGTGTGTTTGGGGGGGGGGGGGGGGGGGGGGGGGGGGGGGGAAGGGGAAGAGTTGAGTATGTTATTGTGGAGTTTTTGTGTGTGTTGGATCTCTTTGTTTTAAATGTTAAAATTATAAATGCCTTAATAAAATATTTTCCAAAAAAAAAACAGGTGCTGGAGTGTGGTGACTGGGGGATTTTCACCGTAACTTCATTGCAGTGTTAATGTAAGCCTGCTTGTGACAATAATAAAGATTATTATTATTATTCATAGCTGGGGGGGGATGGAAATCTGTCAGTGAAATGTTCATTATTTTCAAATGTCACCTCACATTAATCTTCACAACGGGTCTCCCTGTACCTCCGTCCACTGGTATCCCTTGTCCCCCATGAGCCAACTCGTCATCCTGGGATGATCTTCTTAGACACCAGGGATCTCTGAGTGCCCCAGGATGTAGCTGTCATGCACACTCCCTGGGTAGAGGGCACACGCCTGCATGATTCAAAGGCAGCAGTCGCACACTCTGAACTTTCAGGGAGTGGAACCCCTTCCTGTTAATATAGGGCATTCATAGAACATAGAACAGTACAGCACAGAACAGGCCCTTCGGCCCTCGATGTTGTGCCGAGCAATGATCACCCTACGCAAACCCACGTATCCACCCTATACCCGTAACCCAACAACCCCCCTCTTAACCTTACTTTTTAGGACACTACGGGCAATTTAGCATAGCCAATCCACCTAACCCGCACATCTTTGGACTGTGGGAGGAAACCGGAGCACCCAGAGGAAACCCACGCACACACGGGGAGGACGTGCAGACTCCGCACAGACAGTGACCCAGCCGGGAATCAAACCTGGAACCCTGGAGCTGTGAAGCATTTATGCTAACCACCATGCTACCGTGCTGCCTTCCTTGATGCCCCGCTCATAGGGCGACATGCATGACAATGATCGCCCCATGGACCTGGGGCATTCTGGCGATGGCAGCAAATCCTGCAGCCTGGGCATCTTGGTGGACCTGATCCAGCTGGAAGTTGATACAGTTGGATGCCCAGGCATAAAGAGCATCCGTAATCTCCCGGATGCACCTGTGAGTTGTACATTGTGATATGCCACAAAGCTCCCTCCTCAAGCCCTGGAATGATCCGGTGGCATGAAAGTTCAGGGCTGCAGTGATCTTCACGTCACTGGGAGTGGGTGTTGTTCTCCTCCACAGAGTGGCAAGTCTGCAAGAATGTGGAACAAGTGCCGCATTGTCTCCCTCCTGAGATGCAGTCTTCTGCAGCACATGGTTTTCCTCGTTTCGTTGAGTGTCCAATGATGCCTGTACACCGTGGGCCATCCCTGGCCTTCCCTTCTGGGTCCCTCCTCAGCCTGATGGGCAGCTGAGTCTTCAGGATGTGTGATGGCCCCTGCACGTGTGATGCCACCTCCAGCCTGTGTTGGCCTTTCTGCCGTCTCCAGCGTCTTCCCACCTCTGCCGCAAGCAACGTGAGGGTAGCTGAGGCGGGATCAATTCCAACAGACATTGTTAAAGGAGCGAGGCCAACAATCGGAGCCTCTGCTGCCACAGCTGCAGTGTCTTTGAACTTTGCATGCTCGTAAATGAAAATCGCTAATCACTTCCTTTCAGCCGCCATTGAATCCCTACAGTGCAGAAGGAGGCCATTCAGCCCATCGAGTCTGCACCGATCCTTCGTATGAGCACTTCGCCTAGTTACAAGTGTCTACCGATGCCTATCCCTGGAAGCCCATAACCGGACCTGGACATTAAGGGGCTATTTAGCATGGCCAATCCACCTAAGCCACACATCTTTGGACTATGGGAGGAAACTGAGGCACCTGGAGGAAACCCACGGAGACACAGGGAGAATGTACAAACTCCTCACAGTCACCCGAGGCCGGAATTGAACTCGGGTCCCTGGTGCTGTGAGGCCGCAGTGCCAGCCACTGTGCATCAGCTTCACGTTTTTGAAAAGAATTACTAAACGACACTTATGTGACTTCCCACTGGGGAGTTGGGTAATTCCTGGGAGGCCACTGCATTTGACTAGGGCGGCACGATAGCACAGTGAACAAAGAAAAGTACAGCACAGAACAGGCCCTTCGGCCCTCCAACCCTGTGCCGACCATGCTGCCCTGCTAAACTAAAATCTTCCACACTTCCTGGGTCCGTATCCCTCTATTCCCATCCTATTCATGTATTTGGCAAGATGCCCCTTAAATGTCACTGTCGTCCCTGCTTCCACCACCTCCTCTGGCAGCGAGTTCCAGGCACCCACAACCCTCTGTGTAAAAAAAAACTTGCCTCGTACATCTCCTCTAAACCTTGCTCCTCGCACCTTAAATCTATGTCCCCAGTAATTGACCCCTCTACCCTGGGAAAAAGCGTCTGACTATCCACTCTGTCTATGCCCCTCATAATTTTGTAGATCTCCATCAGGTCGCCCCTCAACCTCCGTCATTCCAGTGAGAACAAACCGAGTTTATTCAACCGCTCCTCATAGCTAATGCCCTCCATACCAGGCAACATCCTGGTAAATCTCCTCTGCACCCTCTCTAAAGCCTCCACATCCTTCTGGTGGTGTGGGGACCAGAATTGAACACTATACTCCAAGTGTGGCCTAACTTAGATTCTATACAGCTGCACCATGACTTGCCAATTCTTCTACTCAATGCCCCGGCCAATTAAGGCAAGTATGCCGTATGCCTTCTTGACTACCTTCTCCACCTGTGTTGCCCCTTTCAGTGACATGTGGACCTATATACCTAGATCTCTCTGACTGTCAATACTCTTGAGGGTTCTACCATTCACTGTATATTCCCTACCTGCATTAGATCTTCCAAAATGCATCACCTCACATTTATCCGGATTAAACTCCATCTGCCATCTCTCCGTCTAAATCCTGCTGAAGTCCATATAGTCAACATCCACTGCCCTACCTGCATCAATCATCTTTGTGACCTCTTCGAAAAACTCTGTCTAGTTAGTGAGACATGACCTCCCCTTCACAAAACCATGCTGCCTCTCGCTAATACGTCCATTTGCTTCCAAATGGGAGTAGATCCTGTCTCGAAGAATTTTCTCCAGTAATTTCCCTACCACGGTAAGGCTCACCGGCCTGTAGTTCCCTGGATTATCTTTGCTACCCTTCTTAAACAAAAAACAACAACATTGGCTATTCTCCAGTCCTCCAGGACATCCCCTGAAGACAGTGAGGATCCAAAGATTTCTGCCAAGGCCTCAGCAATTTCCTCTCTAGCCTCCTTCAGTATTCTGGGATAGATCTCATCAGGCCCTGGGACTTAGCGACCTTAATATTTTTCAAGACGCCCAACACCTCGTCTTTTTGGATCTCAGGCTATTCACACACCCTTCTCCAGGCTCAACATCCACCAATTCCTTCTCTTTGGTGAATACTGATGCAAAGTATTCATTTAGTACCTCACCCATTTCCTCTGGCTCCACACATAGATTGCCTTGCCTATCCTTCAGTGGGCCAACCCTTTCCCTGGCTACCCTCTTGCTTTTTATGTACACGTAAAAAGACGTGGGATTTTCCTTAATCCTATTTGCCAATGACTTTTCGTGACCCCTTTTAGCCCTCCTGACGCCTTCCTTAAGTTCCTTCCTACTTTCCTTATATTCCACACAGGCTTTGTCTGTTCCCAGCCTCTAGCCCTGATGTGGTAGTCGGTATTAGGGGTATTATGGTACCTAGTTGGAGGTACCTGATGCTGTAAGATCATTGGTGTTGGAGGTACCTGATTCTGTAAGATGATTGGTGAAGCCTGCCTGCTGGTTCCGCCCAGTAAAGCGGAGTATAAGAGTCTGTGTTTCCCTGGCTGCCGCATTCTGTACCTGCACTGCTGGGGGAAACATCTAGTTCAATATAACCTTCAATTGTCCTACAATCTCGCTTCGGGAGTTATTGATCGTGCATCAATTTATTGAACTAGATTTGAAGAATGGAGCTCCGTATCAAGCCGGAGTGTCTGCAATTTAGCCCCCACGCGGCAAACTCAGCGGCGACCTTTAAACGTTGGCTGGCGTGTTTCAACGGATACATCAGGACGGCCACAACTACACCCACGGAGGACCAGAAACTGCAAGTTCTGCACTCAAGGGTGAGCCCAGAAATCCACACGCTCATTGAAGACGCGGACAGTTTCGAGGCCGCGATGACCGTGTTGAAAGGACACTACATCCGCCCAGTAAATCAGGTTTACGCCCGACATCTTCTAGCTACCAGACGGGGGAATCGCTAGACGAATTCTACCGCGCACTGCTGGTATTAGGTAGGAACTGTGACTGTCCGCAAGTTTCAGCCAACGACCACACCAAACTTTTAATCCGGGTCGCCTTCGTTGCAGGTATACTGTCCTCTCAGATCCGCCAGCGGCTGCTGGAAAAAGAGACGCTAAGTCTCAAGGAGGCATGGGCCCTCGTAAGCTCCTTAGACATAACCTCCCGCAACGCCTGAGCATTTGTCCCCGACCGCACGGCAGCCCCATGGGCAGCGTGGACCCCACCCGCAGCCGATTCCGACGCATCCCCCAACCCCCCACAAGCATGTGCCGCGCGGCTGCCGGGCAACCCGGGGGGGGGGGGGGGGGGGGGGGCGATGTTATTTTTGCGGGCAAGTCGAGCACCCCCCGGCAACGCCACCCGGCCCGCTCCGCAACTTGCAAGGGCTGTGGGGAAAAAAAGGGCATTTCGTGACGGTATGCCAGGCCCGGGCAGTCGCCGCTATCTCTGGGGGCGAACCGGGGCCGCCTCCATTACTCTCATCGCAGGCCACGTGCGGCCCGTGGGTGCCGCCATCTTCGATCCCGCGAGCCACGTTCGGATCCCGGGCGCCGCCATCTTGTTCCCCAGAGACCACCTGTGATTCATGGGCGCCGCCCCTTGCCCACCCCCGGCTATGTGTGACCCGTGGGCGCCGCCATCTTGGCTGGAGTCTCAAGACCCTGATTCGGACGACCGCACACCGCCCGAGGAATCTCACGAGCTTCTGCCACGACTCGCCTCGGTAACTCTGGACCAGTCTCGGCCCCGAACTCTTTCGACCGCTATGACGATGGTACTTATCAACGGACACAAGACATCCTGCCTGATCGACTCTGGGAGCACAGAGAGCTTTATACACCCCAACACGGTAAGGCGCTGCTCCCTCCCTATACACCCAGTTTAAAAAAAATAAATTTAGAGTCCCCAATTATTTTTTTCCAATTAAGGGGCAATTTAGCATGGCCGATCCACCTAACCTGCACATCTTTGGGTTGTGGGGGTGAAACCCACGCAAACACGGGGAGAATGTGCAAACTCCACATGGCCAGTGACCCAGAGCCGGGATTGAACCTGGGACCTCGGCGCCGTGAGGCTGCAGGGCTTGCCCACTGTGCCACCGTGCTGCCCCCCTATACACCCAGTTAACCAGAGAATCGCCCTGGCCTCCGGGTCTCACTCTGCAGAGATCAAGGGGTACTGCGTAGCTAAACTCACAGTCCAGGGAAGAGAGTTTAAGAATTTCCGACTCTACGTCGTCCCTTACCTCTGCACTGCCACACTCCTGGGATTGGACTTGCAATGTGAACTCCAGAGCTTAACCTTTAAATTTGGCGGCCCTATACCCCCCCCCCCCCCCCCCCCCCCCCTCAGTGCCTGCAGTCTCGCGACCCTCAAGGTCGACCCGCCTTCCCTTTTTGCAAACCTCATCCCTGATTGCAAATCCGTCGTCACCAGGAGCAGACGGTACAGTGCCCAGGCCGGACCTTCATTAGGTCAGAAGTCCAGCGGTTACTGAAGGAAGGTATTATCGAGGCTAGCAGCAGCCCCTGGAGAGCTCAAGTAGTGGTTGTAAAGACCGGGGAGGATGGTAATTGATTATAGTCAGACCATCAACAGGTATATGCAGCTCGACGCGTACCCTCTCCCCCGCATATCTGATTTGGTCAATCAGATTGCATAATACAAGGTCTTTTCCACGGTGGACCTCAAATCCGCCTACCACCAGCTCACCATTCGCCCGGACAACCGCAAGTACACTGCATTCGAAGCAGATGGGCGGCTCTACCACTTCCTAAGGGTTCCCTTCGGTGTCACAAATGGGGTCTCGGTCTTCAAACGGGAGATGGACCGAATGGTTGACCGGTATGGTTTGCGGGCCACGATTCCATACCTCGGCAATGTCACCATCTGCGGCCACAACCAGCAGGACCACGACACCAACCTCCGCAAATTTCTCCATCCTGCCAGTCTCCTTAACTTGACCTATAACAAGGAGAAATGCGTATTCAGCACCGATCGTCTAGCCATCCTCAGCTACGTAGTGCACGATGGAGTCATAGGCCCCGACCCTGAACGCATGCGCCCCCTCATAGAGTTCCCCCTCCCACACTGCTCCAAGGCCCTGAAACGTTGCCTGGGGTTTTTTTCATATTACGCCCAGTGGGTCATATTACGCCCAATTATACAGACAAGGCCCACCCACTAATCCAATCCACGGTTTTCCCCGTCGGCAGAGGCCCGCCAGGCCTTCAGTTGCATAAAGGCAGACATCGCAAAGGCCACGATGCACGCAATCGATGAATCCCTTCCCTTCCAAGTCGAGAGCAACGCATCCGACGTAGCTCTGGCGGCCACACTCAACCAAATGGGCAGGCCCATGGCCTTCTCACGCACCCTCCATGCCTCTGAAATCCACCATTCCTCCGTTGAAAAGGAGGCCCAAGCCATGGTAGAAGCTGTGCGGTATTGGAGGCATTACCCGGCCGGCAGGACCAACGGTCGGTAGCTTTCATGTTCGATAATGCACAGCAGGGCAAGATAAAGAATGGTAGGATCTTACGGTGGAGGATCGAGCTCTCCACCTACACCTACAAGATCTTGTATTGTCCCGGGAAGCTAAACGAGCCTCCTGATGCCCTATCCCACGGCACATGTGCCAACGCACAAGTGGACTGACTCCGCACCCTCCACGATGACCTCTGCCACCCGGGGGTCACTCATTTCTTCCATTTTATCAAAACCTGCAACCTGCCCTACTTCATCGAGGAGGACCATCAGCAGGAACTGCCAAATCTGCACTGAGTGCAAGCCGCACTTCTACTGGCCAGAGAAAGCTCACCTGGTGAAGGCTTCCCGCCCCTTTGAACGCCTCAGCATGGACTTCAAAGGGTCCTGTCCCTCCACCGACCGCAACACGTACTTCCTGAACATGATTGACGAGTACTCCCGGTTCCCATTCGCAATCCCCTGTCCCGACATGACCGCTGCCACTATCATTAAAGCCCTCCACAGCACCTTTACCCTGTTCGGTTTCCCCGCCTACGTCCACAGCGAAAGAGGGTCCTCCTTCATGAGCGATGAACTGCGTCAATTCCTGCTCAGCAAGGGCATTGCCTCAAGGGCATTGCCTGAAACGGGCAGGTGGAGAGGGAGAATGTAACAGTCTGGAAGACCATCCTACTGGCCCTATGGTCCAGGAATCTCCCAGTCTCCCGCTGGCAGGAGGTCCTCCCCGATGCACTCCACTCCATTCAATCATTACTGTGTACCACGACCAATGAAACGCCTCATGAATGTCTCCTTGTATTCCCTAGGAAGTCCTCCTCCGGGACCTCGCTCCCAACCTGGCTGCCACCTCCTGGACCCATTCTGCTCTGCAAACACGTGCGGGTGCACAAGTCGGACCCGCTGGTCGAGAGGGTACACCTCATTCATGCTAACCCTCAGTAGGCCTATGTGGCATACCCCGACGGCTGGCAGGATACGGTCTCTCTCCGGGACCTGGCGCCCGCTGGACCCCCACCCACACCCCCCTCACCAACCCCTCCCACCGGCACACTCCACGGCTGCCCTCTTCCCAGGGGGATCGGTCCTTCCACTGGTCCCACCCAGGGGTGATGAAGCTGAAGAAGCCACGCTCCCGGAGTTCCGGATGCCCGAGCTGGCGCCTGCATCACCGCCGAAACTGCAACGATCACAGAGGATGACCAGGGCCCCTGATTGACTAATAGCTTCATTATGAAATGTACCTGTAAATAAATACTGTAAATAATTTGTGTGATATGTAAAAGGCAAAACACTGTACCACCAACGGGTACCGCCATAACCTCCACCACTGTATAACGCAAGACCACCACCATCTCGGACTCTTTTTTAACAGGGGGTGAATGTGGTAGTCGGTATTAGGGGTATTACGGTACCTAGATTGGAGGTACCTGATGCTGTAAGAGCATTGGTGTTGGAGGTACCTGATACTGTAAGATCATTGGTGAAGCCTGGCTGTTGGTTCCGCCCAGTAAGGCGGGGTATAAGAGTCTGTGTTTCCCTAGCTGCTGCATTCTGTACCTGCGCTGCTGGGGGAAACATTTAGTTCAATAAAGCTTTCAATTGTCCTACAATCTCGCTTCGGGAGTTATTGATCATGCATCACCTGACAAATGCCTCCTTTTTCTTTTTGACGAGGCCTACAATATCTCTCGTTATCCAAGGTTCCCGAAATTTGCCGTATTTATTCTTCTTCCACACAGGAACATACCGGTCCTGAATTACTTTCAACTGACATTTGAAAGCCTCCCACATGTCAGATCTCAAACATCCGCCCCCAATCTAGGTTCTTCAGTTCCCGCCTAATATTGCTATAATTTGCCTTCCCCCAATTTAGCACATTCACCCTAGGACCACTCTTATCCTTGTTCACCACTTTAAAACTTACTGAATTGTGGTCACTGTTCCCGAAATGCTCCCCTACTGAAACTTCTACCACCTGGCCGGGCTCATTCCCCAATACCAGGTCCAGTACAGCCCCTTCCCTAGTTGGACTATCTACATATTGTTTTAAGAAGCCCTCCTGAATACTCCTTACAAACTCTGCCCCGTCCAAACCCCATGCAGTGAGTCCCAGTCAATATTGGGTAAGTTAAAGACTCCCATCACAACAACCCTGTTGCTTTTACTCCTTTCCAAATTCTGTCTACCTATCTGCTCCTCTAGCTCCCGCTGGCTGCTGGGAGACCTGTAGTAAACCCCCAACATTGTGACTGCACTCTTCTTATTCCTGATCTCGACCCATATAGCCTCGCTGCCCTCTGAGGTGTCCTCCCTTAGTACAGCTGTGATATTCTCCCTAACCACTAGCGCAACTCCGCCACCCCTTTTACGTCCCCCTCTATCCCGCCTGAAACATCTAAATCCTGGAACGTTTAGCTGCCAATCCTTTTTTTAAAAATAATTTTTATTAAAGTTTTCACAAAATATCAACAACAGAATGTAAAAAGGGGCTTCCGTTGTGGACCATTGAGTAAGTGGTCACACGCAAGGCAGCTCCTGCCCAAGGTTACAGAAAAGAGCTCTTTTTTAATCAATACAGGGTGGAATTTTCATGAAAAGACGTAGGTGAATGTTGGAGGAGGACTTTCCCCCAGGAATGGTATGTTTCTTGGTTACCAGACCCGGCAGAAACAGTAAAAGATCTGACTGAAGCTGCAGCAAAGAGAAAAGCCTCTTCCAGCATGCAGGCGGGGGAAGGGCAAGCTTAAAGGCCTCAAGCTGACTTGAGGGCCTTTATTAAAGCTGAATTATAGCAGCAGAGGGAACAACTGTGAAAAGATCTCACCAAGGGTATTGAAGAAACGGTGACGGCTGACTTCCGGTGATGGCGGGCAGGAGGCAGCTGCGTTTTGGAGGGCTCCCGTTCGGGAACGGCATTGTCGGGGATTGACGCCCGGTCCTAGGGGCAGCGAAGGCGGTGAAGGCCAGGAGAAAGCACAGGGAAGGGATATGTTGAGGTCCAGTAAGAAAACGGCTGTGAAAACAGCTGAAAGTTCGTCGGGGAGTAGAAAGGTCACCGCGGAGTCACCAAGGAAAATGGAGGCTGGAGCACCAGAGGAGGCCGCATTGCTTACGGCTGAAGAAATAACCAAGGTGATGGCTGCGGAATTCGAAAGGCAGTTTACAAAATACATGGAGACAATGAGGAAGGAGATGAGGGAGGTTTTGCGTGTGCTGGTGGAGGAGGCGATTTCCCCGGTGACGACAGCAGTGGCGAGCACAGTGGCCGAGGTGCGGGAGCAAGGGGAGGCGTGAAGGAAGTGGAGGAGACATTGCAGCATGGTGATCAACTTACGTCGATGGGGAAGGAGATGCGGACGGTGCTGGTGATTAACAAGGGTCTGCAAGGAAAAATGGAAGACCTGGAAAACAGATCCAGGCGACAGAATTTGAGGATTGTGGGGCTGCCCAAAGGAGTTGAAGGGCCGAGGCCGACTGAGTATTTTGCTGCGATGCTGGCAAAACTATTGGGGGAGGGGGAGGATCCCTCCCGATATGAACTGGATCGGGCTCATTGGTCGTGGAGGCCTGTACCAAAGGCGAGTGAGCTGCCAAGGGTAGTGACTCTGTGCTTCCGTAGGTACAGTGTGAAGGAGAAGGTCCTGTGCTGGGCCAAGCAGAAGTGGGTGGTGCAGTGGGCTGGAGCTGGTATACGTGTATACCAGGACTTTATGGTGGAGCTGGCGAGGAGGCGGGCTGCTTTCAACCGGGTGAAGAGGGCACTGTACATTAGCACGGTGCAGTGCGGCATTGTATATCCAGCGAAGCTGAGGGTGACTTACAAGCTCAAGGACTATTATTTTGGAACGGCGGAGGCAGCGGAGGAGTATGCGAAAGCAGAAGGACTGTGGCAGAACTGAGAAATTGAGAAATGGCCATGTGCCGATGTAACCTCATGACTATTTTCTTTTTTTTTGTTTGTTTGTTTCACTGCGTGCCGGTGTATGGGCTAAAGGGGCCGATGTTGTATATATTTGGACAAGGGAAGTGATGGGACTTTCACTTGAAGTGAGGGCCCTTTGGGGTGTAGGTGGATAGGCGGGGTTTGTGTTCTAAAAGGGGATTTTTGGGCTTTCTTAGGGTCGGGCAAGGGGGAAAGGGACCCAGGCGGGGGCCTCCACCCTGGCCGGTTTAAGCCAGCCAGTGAACGGGAGTGAGATGGGGGGGGAGGGGCTGCGGCCATCGAAATGAAATGAAAATCGCCTATTGTCACGAGTAGGCTTCAATGAAGTTACTGTGAAAAGCCCCTAGTCGCCACATTCCGGCGCCTGTTCGGGGAGGCTGGTACGGAATTGAACCGAGCTGCTGGCCTGCCTTGGTCTGCTTTAAAAGCCAGCGATTTAGCCCTGTGCTAATTGGAACCTGGCAGAACAGGGTCCGAGTGGTCTAGCCAGGGTGGAAAGTTGGGGGAAGGAACCAAGGTTGGGGGAAGGAGTTTTACAAGAGGCAGTGGACGGGAGATGGGGGGGAGTGGTTTACAACTCTTGGGTATCATGTACGGCACTCTTTCAGAGGTAGGGCGGCGTTGAGTGTGTGTTGGGGGTGGATGGGGGGGGCGGGGGAATGGACTCTGTGGTGACCATGGGCGGTCCCGGACTCTTTTCTCCTTTGTGTTTTGTTTCCACCGTGGGAGCGTTTGTTTTATTGGATGCATATATTGACAGGTGGGCCGTTGTTTGCGGTGGTGGGAGGATGGGTCTTTGTTATTGTTAAGGGGATTGATTTTGTATTTGTTACCGTTTACTGTCTGTGGAAATGGAGAATAAAAATATTTATTAAAAAAAACAGAATGGAAAAAGCACCACATAGAATTAAATGAAATGAAAAATGAAATGAAAATCGCTTATTGTCACGAGTAGGCTTCAATGAAGTTACTGCTACTGACCATTGTCTACCATTCTGCCAGGAGGTCTAGAAACGGTTGCCACCGCCTAAAAAACTCTTTCACCGACCCCCTCAAAGCAAATTTTACCTTTTCCAATTTAATAAACCCTGCCATGTCGTTGATCCAGGCCTCCACGCTTGTGGGGCCTCGCATCCTTCCACTGAAGAAGAATCCTCCGCCAGGCTACCGGGGACGCAAAGGCCAGAATACCGGCCTCTTTCGCCTCCTGCACTCCCGGCTCCTCTGCAACCCCAAATATTGTGAACCCCCAGCCCGGTTTGACCCTGGATCCTACCACCCTCGACACTGTTACCGCTACGCCCTTCCAAAAGTTCTCCAGTGCTGGGCATGCCCAGAACATATGGGTATGAATTGCTGGGCTTCCTGAGCACCTAACACACCTGTCGTCACCCCCAAAAAACCGACTCATCCTGGTCCCGGTCATGTGTGCCCTATGCAGCACCTTAAACTGTATGAGGCTGACCCTCGCGCATGAAGAGGAAGAGTTCACCCTCCTGAGGGCCTCTGCCCACGTCCCCTCCTCGATCTCCTCCCCCAACTCCTCCTCCCACTTACCTTTCAGCTCCTCCACCGAGGCCTCCTCCTTCTCCTGCATCACCTGGTATGTTGCCGAAATCTTCCCCTCTCCAACCCATACCCCCGAGAGCAGCCTGTCCTGTACCGTGCATGGTGGCAGCAGCGGGAATTCCACCACTTGCCACCTGGCAAACGCCCTTGCGTGTAGATACCTAAAGGTGTTTCCCAGGGGGGGGCCCGTACTTCTCCTCCAGCTCGCCCAACCTCGCCAACTTCCCATCCACAAACAGGCAAACAGGTCCCCCAGCCTTCTTAGCCCTGCCCTGTGCCACCCCGCAAACCCTCGATCCTTTCTCCCCGGGACAAACCGGTGGTTCCCCCGTATCGGGGTCCAAACCGAGGCCCCCCACTTCCCCTTTCTGTCGCCTCCATTGCCCCCCAATATTGAGGGTTGCCGGCACCACCGTGCTCGTGGTATACCTCGTTGGAGGGAGCGGCAGCGGCGCAGTTGCCAGCGCCTCCAGACTCGTACCCCCACAAGACGCTGTCTCCAGCCTCTTCCATGATGCCCCTCCCCCCTCCATCACCCATTTGCACACCATCACCGCATTAGCGGCCCAGTAGTACCCACAGAGGTTGGGCAGCGCCAGCCCCCCCCCCCCCCCCCATCCCTGCTCCGCTCCAGGAACACCCTTCTCACTCTCGGAGTCCCTCGCGTCCACACATACCCCGTAATGCTCCTGTTTACCCACCTAAAGAAGGCCTTCGGGATAAGAATGGGGAGGCACTGGAATAGGAACGAAAACCTTGGGAGCACCGTCATCTTTTTTTAATTTTTTTTAATAATTTTTATTGAGAAATTTTGATTTTATACAACATTGACGCACCTTAGTAAAATACCAAAAATAACAATAATATTAACAATCATATACATTCGCCCCATCCCCATGAACAACCCAGCATTTTAACAACAATGCAAATTAACACACTATAAAGTTACAGAATAAACACTACAATAATGCACCCCCCCACCCCCGGGTTGCTGCTGCTATTGACCCAGTTACCTATCTCTGAGCCAGGAAGTCCAGAAAAGGCTGCCATCGTTTATAGAACCCTTGTATTGATCCTCTCGGGGCAAATTTGACCTTTTCCAATTTTATAAATCCCGCCATGTCACTGATCCAGGTCTCCACGCTTGGGGGCCTTGCATCCTTCCATTGTAACAGAATCCTTCGACGGGCTACTAGGGACGCAAAGGCCAGGACACCGGCCTCTTTCGCCTCCTGCACTCCCGGCTCTACCGCAACTCCAAAAATCGCGAGTCCCCACCCTGGTTTGACCCTGGATCCATCCACCCTCGACACCGTCCCCGCCACCCCCTTCCAGAATTCTTCCAGTGCTGGGCATGCCCAGAACATATGGGCGTGGTTCGCAGGACTCCCCGAACATCTGGTGCACCTGTCCTCACCCCCGAAGAACCTACTCATCCTAGTCCCGGACATGTGGGCCCGGTGCAGCACCTTAAATTGGATGAGACTAAGCCTCGCACATGAGGAGGAAGAGTTGACTCTCTCCAAGGCCTCCGCCCAAGTCCCGTCCTCTATCTGCTCCCCGAGTTCCTCCTCCCATTTAGCCTTCAGCTCCTCCACTGACGACTCCTCCACCTCCTGCATTACCTTATAGATGTCAGACACCTTCCCCTCTCCTACCCACACCCCCGAAAGCACTCTGTCCATCGTCCTCTGCGAGGGCAGCAAAGGGAATCCCTCTACCTGTCGCCTAGCAAACGCCTTTACCTGCAGGTATCTGAACATGTTCCCCTGGGGAAGGCCAAATTTATCTTCCAGTTCCCCCAGGCCCGCAAACCTCCCGCCAATAAACAGGTCCCTCAATTTGCTGATGCCCGCCCTTTGCCATCCCCTGAATCCCCCATCCGTGTTCCCCGGGATGAACCGATGGTTGCCACCCAGTGGAGCCTCCATCGAGCCCCCTGTTTCCCCCCGATGCCGTCTCCACTGTCCCCAGATTCTTAGGGTCGCCGCCACCACCGGGCTCGTGGTAAACCTCTTAGGGGAGAGCGGCAACGGTGCCGTTACCATGGCACCCAGGCTCATACCTCTACATGACGCCATCTCCATTCTTTTCCACGCCGCCCCTCCCCCCTCCATCACCCATTTACGCACCATTGACACATTGGCTGCCCAATAGTACCCCAGAAGGTTGGGCAGCGCCAGCCCGCCTCTATCCCTTCCTCGCTCCAGGAACACCCTCCTCACTCTCGGAGTCCCATGTGCCCACACAAAGCTCAGAATACTGCCGGTCACTCTCCTAAATTAGGCCCTGGGGATAAATATGGGCAGGCGCTGAAAAAGGAACAAGAACCTCGGAAGCACTGTCATTTTGACGGACTGCACCCTCCCCGCCAACGACAATGGCAGCATGTCCCACCTCCTGAACTCCTCCTCCATCTGATCTACAAGTCTGGTGAAATTATGCTTGTGGAGAGTCCCCCAGTCCCTGGCCACTTGCACCCCCAGGTACCTAAAGCTCTCCCCTGCCCGCCTAAGCGGGAGCCTACCAATTCCTTCCTCCTGGTCTCCAGGGTGCACCACAAACACCTCGCTCTTGCCTAAGTTTAATTTATAACCTGAGAAGGTCCCAAACTCAGCTAGTAACTCCATCACTCCCGGCATCCCTCCCACCGGGTCCGCCACATACAGTAACAGGTCATCGGCATACAACGACACCCTATGTTCCTCTCCACCTCGCACCAAGCCTCTCCACCTCTCTGAATCTCTCAATGCCATCGCCAGCGGCTCGATTGCCAGTGCAAACAACAAGGGGGACAAGGGCCAACCCTGCCTGGTCCCTCGGTAAAGCCGGAAAAACTCCGACCACCTCCTATTCGTGGCCACGCACGCCATCGGGGCCTCATATAGCAGCCTTACCCATCTAATGAACCCTTCACCAAATCCAAACCTCCCCAACACCTCCCATAGGTACCCCCACTCCACTCTATCGAAGGTCTTCTCCGCATCCAGCGCCACCACTATCTCTGCCTCTCCCTCAATCGCCGGCATCATAATGACATTCAGCAATCTCCGCACATTCGTGTTCAGCTGCCTTCCCTTCACAAAACCTGTCTGGTCCTCATGCACAACCCCTGGCACACAGTCCTCTATCCTGGTGGCCAGGATTTTTGCCAGCACCTTAGCATCCACGTTGAGGAGTATATGGGCCTGTATGAACAACACTGCTGGGGGTCCTTGTCCTTCTTTAAAATTAACGAGATCAGCGCCCGTGACATCGTCGGGGGCAAAGTCCCCCCTTCCCACGCTTCGTTGAGTGTCCGCACCAGCAAGGGGCCCACTAGGTCCACAAACTTTTTATAAAATTCCACCGGGAACCCATCCGGCCCCGGTGCCTTCCCTGACTGCATCTGCCCGATCCCCTTAACTAGATCCTCCAGCTCAATCGGCGCACCCAGCCCCTCCACCTTCTCCTCCTGCACTTTCGGGAAAGAAAGCCTGTCAAGGAACCTCTCCATTCCCCTCCTCTCCCCTGTTGGCTCCGACCGGTACAGTTCCCCGTAAAAGTCCTTGAAGACCTCATTCACCTCTACCCCCTTCCGCACCACATTCCCACTCTTGTCTCTCACTCCAGCAATCTCCTTAGCCGCATCCCGCTTACGGAGCTGATGAGCCAGCATCCTACTCGCCTTTTCACCATGTTCGTACACTGCCCCTTGTGCCTTCCTCCACTGTGCCTCCGCCTTTCTAGTGGTCAGCAAATCAAATTTAGCCTGCAGGCTGCGCCTCTCCCCCAACAGTCCCTCCTCTGGTGCCTCTGCATACCTCCTATCCACCTCCAGCATCTTTCCCACCAGTCTATCCCTCTCACTCCTCTCGCTCCTCTCCCTGTGTGCCCGGATGGATATCAGCTCCCCACGAATCACTGCCTTCAGGGCTTCCCAGACCATCCCCACCTGAACCTCCCCCGTATCATTCACCTCAAGGTACCCCTCAATACTTGCCCGGACCCTCCTACACACCTCCTCCGCCAACAACCCCACATCCAACCGCCACAACGGACGTTGGTCTCGCACCTCCCCCATCTCCAACTCTATCCAATGCGGAGCGTGGTCGGAGATTGCAATGGCCGAATACTCGGCCTCCTCCACTCTCGGAATCAGTCCCCTACTCACCACGAAGAAATCTATCCGGGAGTAGACCCTATGTACGTGGGAGAAGAAAGAGTACTCACGTGCCCTCGGCCTCACAAACCTCCATGGATCCACTCCACCCATCTGATCCATAAACCCTCTCAGTACCTTGGCCGCCACCGGCCTCCTACCCGTCCTAGAGCTGGACCGATCCAGTGAAGGATCCAACACCGTATTAAAGTCCCCCCCTATGATCAGACCTCCAGCCTCCAGATCCGGGATCCGTCCCAACATACGCCTCATAAAGCCCGCATCGTCCCAATTTGGGGCATACACACTAGCCAGTACCACCATCTCTCCTTGTAGCCTGCCCCTAACCATCACATACCTACCCCCCTTATCCGCCACCACCTTCGATGCCTCAAACAACACTTTTCCCCACCAGAATCGCCACTCCCCGGTTCCTCACATCCAACCCCGAGTGGAAAACCTGCCCCACCCATCCCTTCCTCAGGCGGACCTGGTCCGCCACCCTCAGGTGGGTCTCCTGAAGCATTGCCACATCCGCCTTTAGCCCCTTCAGGTGAGCCAGTACCCTCGACTGCTTCACCGGCCCATTCAACCCTCTCACATTCCAGGTGACCAACCGGATCAGAGGGCGTCCCGCCCCCCTCCCCCATCGGCTAGCCATAGCCTGTCGACTGCCCGCCCCAGGCCAGCACCTCCTGCTCGACCCCGTCCCCATAGCGACAACCCCTCACCTCTGTCCCCCCAGCCCCCACCAGCTCCTTCTTGACCCTACCAGCAGCAACCCGGTATTCCCCTTTCCCCCCCTCCCTTCCCCCCAGGCTAGGAACCCTCCCAGCCGCGAACCGTCCTCCATTGTACTTCCGTGGGTCAGCTAACTTCTGCTGACCCCGGAAACTCCCGCCAATAGCCCGACCCCTCCCGAAGTGGGATCATCCCCCAATCTATCCCTCCTCCTGGCACCACTCCAGCGCGGGGAAGAACCAGTTAAGGCCCCACCTCCCCCGTCACCGTCTCCGCCCCGCAGCGCGGGAAACCAGAGGAAAGCCCGCGCTTTCGCACTGCCCCACCACACCTTTCTGACGCAGCTCCCAAATATCAGCCCCCCTCCATACCCCCACTCCGACATAGAATACAACATACCCCCCCGACCCTCCCCTCAAGATACACAGCCCAAACAATGCCCCACAGCACAAAAACAAAAACATAGCAGAACAACCCCTCCGTAAATAACCATATCAAAATTGCAAAAGTACTAAAACAAGAAGAAAACAACAGAAGAAAAAGAGAACACAGCAACAGCAGAATCCAGCACTAATATCTTACAGCTGACCTCGCAACCCCCAACCCCTAGTTCAAGTCCAGTTTCTCCGTCCGCACGAAGGCCCACGCCTCCTCCGGGGAATCGAAATAATGGTGCCGATCCAAATAAGTTACCCACAGGCGCGCGGGCAGCAACATTCCGAACTTTATCTTTTTTCTATAAAGCACCTCTTTCGTCCGATTAAATCCGGACCGCCGCTTAGCCACCTCCGCACTCCAGTCCTGGTAGATCCGCACTACCCCATTCTCCCAATTGCTGCTCTTCACCTTCTTGGCCCAGCGCAGCACGCACTCCCGATCACTGAACCGGTGGAACCTCACCAGCACCGCACGCGGGGGTTCATCTTCCTTGGGCCTCCTGGCCAGCACCCTGTGCGCTCCCTCCAGCTCCAAGGGCAGATGGAGAGACCCGGCCCCCACTAGCGAATTCAGCATTACAGCCACATAGGCTGTCAGGTCCGATCCCTCTAGCCCCTCTGCAAGGCCCAAGATCCGCAGGTTTTTCCGCCTCATGCGGTGATCCAGCTCCTCAAAGCGTTCTTGCCACTTCTTGTGGAGTGCTTCGTGCCCCTCCACCTTACTCACGAGGACCACGGCCTCCTCCTCTCGTTCAATGGCCTGCGTCTGCAACTTCTTGATGGCAGCACCCTGGGTGGACTGAATGTCTGACAGCCTTCTGTTCGTTTCCTGCAGAGAGCTCAGTACTTCATCCTTGAATTCTTTAAAGCAGCGCAGGAGATCAGTTTGTTGTTTCTGGGCCCAGAGTCTCCATTCCTCTGGAGCTCTGTCGGTGGCCATCTTGGATCCCTTCCCCCGTTTTTTCTGAGGAGCTGCTGCTGTTTTTTCCACCTTTCCATTCCGAGTTCGAGGCATGGACTGCAGGGAAAGTCGTTCAGCACACCTTCCCCCACCGGGAGACGTCGAAAAATTTCCGTTTTGGGCTCTCAAAAGAGCCGAAAAATCTCTTTAAAACGGGAGCTCCCAAATGTGTGGCTTACTGCTGCATCTCAGCCACCGGAAGTCTTCGGGAGCACCGTCATCTTGACTGTTAGCTGCCAATCCTGTCCTTCCCTCAACCAGGTCTCTGTAATGGCAGCAACATCATAGTCCAAGTACTAATCCAAGCTCTAAGTTCATCTGCCTTATCCGTTATACTTCTTGCATTAAAACATATGCACTTCAGGCCACTAGTCCTGCTGTTTTCAGCAACAGCTCCCTGTCTGCTCTTCCTCAGAGCCATAGTGGCCCTATTCCCTAGTTCTCCCTCAATATTTTCACCTTCTGACCTATTGCTCCGGTACCCACCCCCCTGCCATACTAGTGGTTAGCACTGTTGCTTCACAGCGCCAGGGTCCCGGGTTCGATTCCTGCTTGGGCCACTGTCTGCGCAGTGTCTGCATGTTCTCCCCGTGTCTTCATGGGTTTCCTCCAGGTGCTCCAGTTCTGGTTTCCTCCCACAAATCCCAAAAGACTTGCTTGTTAGGTGAATTGGACATTCTGAATTCTCCCTCCGTGTATCCGAACAGGTGACTCGGGGATTTTCACAGTAACTTTATTGCAGTGGTAATGTAAGCCTACTTGTGACATTAATAAAGATTATTATTCAATCTCATTCGAGATCCAGATGACCATAGGCTGCTTTCCCCTTTGAAGGGAGAGCGGACTGGTGGTGATTTAACCTGAGGGTCATCACACCTTGGGCAGGGGGCAAGGTTGAGAAGGTGGGCCTTCATTATTATGATTGGTATCTATGTGTTGTATGCACTGCAAGTAAGAGGTTGTGTTTTACAACTCATATTTACTGATAATAGAATTGGCAGGTTTTTAAATTCATGATGGCTAATTTTCATTCTTGCTCATTGGTACATCCAGTACCTATTGTGATTATATGGTGTCAGTTGTACCATAGGGATGAAGTTCATCGTGTCCCTGTTTTGGTCTCAATTATAGGTTCTTACAGGATTATTCACACAATTGTGTAATCTTAATTTGGTTAGTTAGCTGCCTGATTAAAAATAGGATATATAAAGGAAAAACTGACTGCCAATGTCCTTTCTCTCACTTGCTCACTGTAAATTTGATGCCATAAAGTAAGTTCAACAGATGGAAGTGTTCTCCGACCCAGAAACCAGCAATAAAATGCCAACACACTGATAGTTATTGAAATACTGGAACAGAAAATTGATCTAATCTCTAACATAATGACTTTAATTACATGATATACAAACTGGTCCAAATTTAAAACATCTTCCAAGCTGTAATAAGTCTCTGAAGCATCTAACCAAGATGATATCTCCTTAAATAAATCATAGACTCTTCCTCATTTTTATCTCTCACCACACTTTTCCTTTGTTCACAAACTACAGGTGATAATGAATACTGCATCTTTCAAACGGCAATGTAGCTAGGGACTTCCTTGTAATACAGTTAACACTTAATTAAGAATTACTTAATTTCTAATAATTTTATGTTAAGTACAGATATGAACTCAAATACGTGGCACCATAGGAAAGTGAACAATAGTAACTTCTATTTCAGTTACAGCAACACCTGACAAGATTCACATTCTTGGCATAATACATTTTGAGAACTTTGCAGTAGAGACTGGAACGTTTTGAGGTTTTTAATATTAAGGTTCTGTAATATGTTGAGCTCTGCGTTTTTGCCTCGACTCTTGTAGTTCACTAGTAACTTTGTGAAAGAGAGCAGAGGCCAGCAAGACATACAAAAGATCACTCAATCAATTACTTGAATCTCCTAAACTTATCCTGTCAACGCACTTCTCATCATAAATCCCTTACTAAGAGGAAATCTGTTCCCTCCTCAAAGTTAATTTGTCTTCACTGCTTTTTATAGCACTTTAGTTACTTATTTGCTTCTTAGATTTTATCCAATTTCATCCATGTTCCCTCTTTCACAGTGCTGGAAGGAGAACCAGTGGCCCGATCAGTCTTTAACAAATTACTGGAAGTCTGCCGTGAGTGGAATCAAGAGCTACAGTTATTGCATCTACCAAAACAGTATTTAATTTCCAGTTTCGCTATTCGTAACACACGGAGAAAGATGGAGGACAGACATGTAGCACTGCCTGAGTTTAATGCTCTCTTTGGCATGAAGGTAAGTCTTTCCTGATGAGCAAGACATTTTCTTTCTACTCTGAGAATTTGGTATAAATGTATCCCAAGCTGATTAGAAGAAATAATCTAGTTTCCGACAGCGCTAAGTGTGGCTGAATGACTATGGCCTAGATTTTGCAGGTGTTTTTGGCTGTGAACTGTCAGGATTCGTCACTGTCGTATCTCTGAAACTGATAGCAATGTCAAGATTTACTGCATGGACAGAATGTGGAAATACCAAAGTCACAATTAGTAATGAGAATGTTCCCATTTCTGTTCCCTAATTGCTGTCAAAAATCCTGTTTTTAAAAAACGTTGCACCTTTTTCAATCTGGTGTGATTGGTGTTTCAATAGAAGTATACTGTTTAAATGGAGAAAGATTGTAGAACTCGGTGGTACAGAAGATCTCGGTGTTCTGGCGCACAAATCACAAAGTTAGTGTAGGTACTGCAAGTGATTAGAAAGGTAAGTGGAATATTTGTGTTTATTGCAAGGGGAACGAAATATAAAAGTAGGCAAGATTTATTACAACTGTACAGGACCTTGGTGAGACCCCATCTGGAGTTTTGTATACAATTTCGGTCTCTGTATTTAAAAAAAAAGATAATTGCATTAGTTGCATTCCAGAAAAAGGTTCACTCTACTAATTTTTGGGATGAAGGGCTTATCTAATGAAGAAAGGTTGGCCAGGTTGGGACTACACTCATTGGAGTTTAGAAGAATGAGAGGTGATCTTATTAAATGTACAAGATCCTGAGAGGATTTTCTAGGGTGGATACAAAGAGGGTATTTCCTATTGTGTAGGAGACCAGAACCAAGGTACGTGGTTTTAAAAAAAAGTCTTCCTTTTAAGACCCAGGTGAGGAGGGTCATTAAGTCTGTGGAATTCTCTTCGCCAGAAAGCAGTGAAGGTGGGGCTGTTGAATTTATTCAAGGCTGAGTTAGATTTTTGGGATACCAGGAAGTAGAGGGTTATAGGGACAGACAGAAAAATGCAGTTGAGAGAACAACTAGATCAGCCATGATCTTATTTTTAATAACTTGAGGAAGCCAGCGGTAGGAAAACAGAGGCTTATTTAACTATTTACAATGGGCTGGATTCTCTGTTTTAGGGACTATGTCCTCACACCGGCGTCAAAACTGTAGGGCGCGATTCTCCGCTGCCCGCGACGGGTCGGAGAATAGCGGGAGGGCGTCCCCGACATTTTTCCCGCCCTCCCACTATTCTCGCCCCCCACGGCCGCCCCACAACACGAATCGCTGCTCGCCGTTTTTTACAGCGAACAGCGATTCTCCCCAGGCCGATGGGCCGAGTTCCCAGGCCTATACGGCCGCAAACACACCTGCTTGCTGCCGTCGTAAAAACGGCCGCAACATGCCCGTTCTGGGCATCCAGGGCCCCGATTGGCACGGCAGTACCACGGCCATGCCAAGGGGGGCATGGGCCCGCGATCGGTGCCCTTACGGACGCACTCTTTCTCCCTCCGCTGCCCCGCAGGATCAGTCCACGGGGCGGCCGAGGGAGATGACGGCCCCGCGCATGCACGGGCTAGAGCCGTCCAATGCGCGGCTGACGTCATCGTGCGCGTCAGCCGGCGTGACGCTTGGCGTGCGGACTTAGCGACGGTTGCTAAGGCCGCAATGCCATGCTTCACGGGGACCCGCTGCTAGCCCCGCCCGGGGGGGAGGACCGGGGCCCGAGGGGGCGCGGAGGCTGCCGTGAAACACGGCCAGTTTCACGGCAGCCTTTACGACTCGCCGCATTTGCGGAGAATCGCGCCCGTGGACTTTCACGCCAGAAAAACTGCCGTGAAAGGGCCACATAGTTCTAGCCCTGCAGGGGACCCAGCAAAATCTAGCAGCTTTTGCTGCAGATACCTGCCCCCGCACTTCCGGGTCGGAGGCTGCGCATACGCACGGCGGCGGCCTCCAGCAGCCACGCCATACTCCATGGCGGACTCGGACCACGGAGCTGGACACTGAAAATAGGCCCCCCCCCGATTGGCCGTGCACCCGACCCTAATCAGGCTCCTTGATGCCAAACCCGGTAAAATGCTGCCTTGATGCCAAGGGCAGTCACTCTCACCTCACCTCTGACATTCAGCTCTTTTGTCCATGTTTGAACCAAGGCTGTAATGAGGTCAGGAGCTGAGTGACCCTGGCGGAACTCAAACTGAGCATCCGTGAGCAGGTTATTGCTGAGTAAGTGCCACTTGATAGCACTGTTGATGACTCCTTCCATCACTTTGCTGAGGATGGAGAGTAGACTGTTTGGGCGGTGATCGGCTGGGTTGGATTGGTCCTGTTTCTTGTGTACAGGACACGCCTGGGCAATTTTCGACATTGCCGTGTAGATGCCAGTGTTGTAGCCGTACTGGAACAGGGGTGCGGCAAGTTCTGGAGCACATGTCTTCAGTACTAATGCCAGGATATTGTCAGGTCCCATAGCCTTTGCAGTATCCTGTGCCTTCAGCTGTTTCTTGATATCATGTGGAGTGAATTGTATTGACTGAGGACTGACATCTGTGATGCTGGGGATCTCCGGAGGAGACCGAGATGGATCATGCACTCAGCACTTATGGTTAAAGATTGTTTTGAATGCCTCAGCCTTGTCTTTTTGAGGATAGGGATATTTGTGGAGCCTCCACGTCCAGTGAATTTTTTAATTGTTCACCACCATTCACGGCTGGATGTGGCAGGGCTACAGAGCTTAGATCTGTTGCGTTCTTTGTGGGATTGCTTAACTCAGGATTACTTGTGTGCCAAACAGTATAAGCAGCAAGTAATAGACAGTATTGTAGCTTCATCAGGTCGGCACCTCATTTCTTGGTATACCTGATGTTGCTCCTGGCACGCTCTCCTGCACTCTTCATTGAACCAGGGTTGATCTCCTGGCTTGGTGGTAATGGTAGAATGGGGGATATGCTGGGCCATGAGTTTGAAGATTGTGGTTGAATACAATTCTGCTCCTGCTGCTGGCGCCCACAGCGCCTCATGGATCCCCAGTCTTGAGTTGCTAGGTCTGTTCAAAGTCCATTTAACATGGTGGTAGTGCCACACAACACGATGAAGGGTACCCTCAATGTGAAGACGAGACTTTGTCTCCCTGGGAAGCAATAACCTCCACGGTTCCTCCCTTCCCATCTTCCTCATGAGCCCAGCCAGCGCCTTCGCCCCTCCCCAACTGGGCAAGCGAGCGCGGTTGCGACCTGTCTATCCTCGGCTCTTGCACCATATTCCAATTCCCTCTCACTGTAAGTCCAAGTCCAGGATGGCCCCAGCACTTTCCTCAGAAATCCTGCATCATCCCAGTTTTGGCCATACACACTCGTCAGCGCCACCAACCTCCCCTCCAATGCCCCGGTTACTATAATGTATCTACCCCCCGGTCCGCCACCACCTTCCCCATCTGGAACCTCACCCTCTTACTTACCAACACCGCTACGCCCCCGAGCCCTACTGTCGAACCCTGAATGAAATACTTGGCTTACCCAACCCTTCCTGAGCCGTACCTGGTCCTTCACCTTCAGGTGGATTTCTTGTAACATGGCAACATTGGCCTTTAAGCTTTTTATGTGCGCAAACCCTCGATCTCTTCACTGCCCCCCCCCCCCAACCAACCCATCACATTCCATGTTATTATTCTGATCGGGGCTCTCACACGCCCCGCCCCTCCTATGTGCCATCCTCATAACTCCGGGCCTTTCCCACTGGACCTGGCTTGCCTGTCCCTTTGTTCCCATCGAACACCTCCCAAAATCCCTCCATCCAATTCCTCTCAAAAACACCTCTCCTAATTTCAATACCCTCCCCCCACTTTTTACATCTCCCATGCCCATCAAAACCTGTTCGACCAGGCTCCGATAACTGCTGTCCCTCCCCCCACCACACTCCCATTCCCATTCACTAGCCAACTTAAGCTTGCTGCTGTGGAGGCCCTGCCCAGGCCCATCTCTCTCCAATCCCCTCCCTCATGCCCAGAGCCAAAAAACAAAGAAACTCCCTTCAAATAAACAAACCGAGTGCAAACACACAAACCCCAGAAAACCACCGTCACAAAGTTCCGAACTTCTACCCTACCCAAACAAATAACAACATGAAATAGAACTATATACAATCCACCCCCCCACCGTATGTCCAAGACCAAACCACATCCCATTTCTCATTTCTTCCCAGTCCTTCTGCCTTTAAATAAGCCTCTGCTACCTCAAAGTAAAAGTCTGAGTTGTAGGTCACCCTCAACTTCGTTGAATGCATCACATCAAACCTCACCGCAGTTGTACAGTGCCACCTTCACTCGACCGAAGGCCACCCGCCTCCTTGCCAGCACCACGGTCCTGGTATATGCGTATGCCAGCTCCAGCCCCTGCACCTCCAGCTTCTGCTTCACTCAACTCAGGACATTCTCCTCACACGGTACCTGTGAAAACAAATTATTAACACTCTTGACAGTTCATTCACCTTCGGTTAGGCATCCACGATGAGCCCGATCCAGTTTTTACCGGGAAGGATCTTCTTCTTCCCTCAGCAGCTCCGCCAACATCTTGCCAAAATACTCAGTCGGCTCGGGCCTTCCACCCCTTTGGGCAGACCCACAATTCTTAAGTTCTGCTGCCTAAATCTATTTTCCAGGACCTCCAACTTCGCTCTCGTACCTTTATTGGCCTCCACCACCCTCTGCAGCTCCTCACACATCGAGGTGAGCTGATCGCTGTGTTGTGACAAGGCCTCCACCACCCCCTTCAGCTTCCTGCTCCCGCACCTCGGCTGATGTCTTCGACACCATCACCGGGGAAATGGCCTCCTCCACCAATACCTTCATTGCCACCATCATTTACTTCCTCATCACCTCCCATGTGTTTAGCAAACTGTTTTTTAATTCCTCGGCCGTCTTTTCTGCCATGCCTGATGGCGCGGCCCTACCCAGCGACCCTGCCTCCGCCATCTTTCCAGCTGCCAGGCTGACCTTTTCGCTGGCAGGCAAAACTTCACTTGCCCCCACTCTTCCTGGCGGGCGTCTTATGAGTTTTAGACATCCTCCTCCTTCCTTATGTACTTTGGGGGCAGCAGGGTAGCATGGTGGTTAGCATAAATGCTTCACAGCTCCAGGATCCCAGGTTCGATTCCCGGCTGGGTCACTGTCTGTGTGGAGTCTGCACGTCCTCCCCCTGTGTGCGTGGGTTTCCTCCGGGTGCTCCGGTTTCCTCCCACAGTCCAAAGATGTGCGGGTTAGGTGGATTGGCCATGCTAAATTGCCCGTAGTGTCCTAATAAAAGTAAGGTTAAGGGGGGGGGGTTGTTGGGTTACGGGTATAGGGTGGATACGTGGGTTTGAGTAGGGTGATCATGGCTCGGCACAACATTGAGGGCCGAAGGGCCTGTTCTGTGCTGTACTGTTCTATTATGTCTTCCTGCACCTGTTTGTTTAAAAAATGTCCCTGGATTGCCACAGGGACCGGGCATTAATTTTTTTTTAAATCGAGCCTCAACGTACGACTTCCTCCTACATGTTGCCACTGGAAGTCTCCATAAGGGATACTCAACCTGTATAAAAACCAAAACTTTTGAGCTACTGTCAGAAAACTTGTTTGCAGTGCTGTTTTTCTCTATTTTCCAGGTTCTTTTTTATGCCTTTTCTTCTTTCCCGCTTCTAAAATGCCTCATTTCTCATGAAGGATTTGAATCTCTGCTGGGATACAATCCATAATGTCATTCACACAATCTAAGTTAATAGTATTGACGGGGTATTTGACAAGCCAGTTTGAGTGGCACTATAGCTAGTATAATTCTGCCCATACCTGTCAGCAAGGATGGCTGGTTATATAATAAAAGATATCCATTAAATTTGTTTCTTCTGAAACTGAGGCAAAGAGACCATTCATCCGTTATCACTGACTCTGCTGATATCAGCTCAATGAGCATAGATCAAATATTTATTTGTACGTTTATGAACTTTATAATCCAGCTGCTTGTCACCTTTATCACTGTCCCCAGTGGAGTTGGCAGTGTTTTCTGACAAGATCATTCCTATCTGTCATGGATATGTGAAATGTAAATACTGAAAGCAAATAAATAATTTTGCCTAAAGCCAGTTGTTTCATTCTGGCAACGATGGGAGTCCAGACTTGGACATTTATGGGAGAGAAGGGAGTAGAGCGATTTAGGGGGCAGAGTGTGAAGAGTTAGAATGGGATTAAATTTGTGTGGGGTTTAAATACTGAAATAGACTGGTTGGATTGATTGGCCTATATCAGAACTCCACTTCCCTTTTAATTTTTCCATAAATCTTGTTTAGGTTATATCAGGGCCTGGAGCAACCCATATATTATTTCTACACACTCAGGTTTTCATATCAATTGAGCTAAAATTGCACCACTGAAAATAAGATTCAGTTAATGTGGAATTTGACCATTTGCAACGAGAGCTGCAATTATCTTTGTCATGTTTCAAATTCTCCATTTTATCTTGTGACGATCATTTGGACTTGAAATATGGCTTGGGTAAAGCAAGATCATGAGTAATTTGTAGTAAATCATGCTCTATTTAATTTCTACAGCTAGAGGTCAGTGCAATGTACGCCAAATACTTGTAGCTGAAGCTTTGAAAATTACGAAGAATGTGGCATTCAGCAAAGTTGTTGGCTGTAGTTTTGCATTTACTTGCTTTCTAACCGTTGCACCTTAGATCAGACAATCTGCCAACTCTTTTAGTACCTGTAAGTTTGTTGCATTACTTTATAGGATGCAACAAGCCGTTATTAATGCAATATTCTAATCTTGGACACAAAATAAACTGATTTAGTCCATCCTGTTAATTAATGTATTTGTGCCCTCGGATTTGAGGTTTGTTTTTTTATGAGCTAAAGGTGCAGGTTGGTAAAGCCACAAAATATGAATCGTCCTCTCAATCATTTTGTATTAGACCGTAATAAATAAGGTCACGGTCGCTCTGTTTTCCATCCTAGGATGCTAAAGAGAGGGCATATTTTGCTGTGTTTGATGGCCATGGTGGAGTGGATGCTGCTGTCTATGCTGGAATGCACCTTCACGTCAACCTTGCACATCAAGAAATGTTCTCGACTCAGCCAGAGGAGGCATTAAGGCGGGCCTTCAAACAGACAGACGAGATGTTCCTTCAGGGAGCTAAGAGAAAGGTGAGTGTAGTAAAGCTAAACAGAGCTTAGAAGGGTCCAATCGCTTAACACCTGCATCCATTCAATCAGAGATAATTCTTCCAGAATGTCACTTTGTGCTCTTCACGATAGTAGCACAAACATGGGCAATATCAGTATGTCCATTTAGATTGAACTGGTAGCCAGTGAGTGCTGTGGAGCCAATGGACTTTTGGACACAAGAACCCTATTTGTTTACTGCCTTTTTTGTCATTGTGAAGCACTTTCAGATGGTATTAAAATGCTTAACTTTGGTGATTGACTGAAGACAGTGCCAAAATAAGGGGGTAAGGAGTTGGACACGCATTTCTTAGGTTTTACACAAGTAGCCAAGGGAATGTTTAAATTTTTTATTTAATGTTAGCAAATAGCAGATACTGTGGTCTTTTCTCTTTAATGTACCTGAACAGGCGACTAGGGGATTTTCACAATAACTTCATTGCTGTGCTAATGTAAAGATTATTACTATTAATTTGTATTTAAAATGAGTATTGGACAAATGCAATGATTTTTTGAACAACAATGGAATTGCATCATTGAGCAGCACTTCATTTTTTTTAGATCAATGAATAATAAGATTAAAAGTCTTCAAACTGTTGGCCACTAATACCAGTAAAGTCCTTTTGATATATTTTGTATTAATTTCCCACTCACTCAAACATGATCCGTTCTTTATAAAAGGGAGAATCAATTTTTTTCAACAATCTTGTCTTTATCTTCAACCCCTTCATGTTGTGGGCTTTTCCTACCTTTGCAATCCTCCAGCTCAATGTCCCTGCAAGAACTCTCCAACACCAAGCTACTTTTCATTCTCCTCACTATGGTCTTTGGTAGCTCCTTTAACAATTTTGTCCTGGCCCTTTGGAATTCTCCTTCAGATAATCGTGACTTCAAAAACCTCAAGACTATTTTGATTATGATTTTGCAACAAATTGGTTCATTTGCTGCTCTTCCCCTTTCCATCCACCCTGCTGCCACCCATGGCAGCAACGTTGGGAGGAAGCACCAGGCAAGGTGTGATCCAAAACTCATTGGCACAAGCAAAGGAAGATTTTGTTTCACCAAGTGCGAAAGTGGAAGTAAAGGCAGTCCCAGTCATCATGGTTTGACATACCATTGAAATCTGACCACTAACCTATCATGATCTTGTGAGAAATGACCCCCCTCCAAAGTCAGGACTTTCCAGTGTGGTACCATTCATTGAGTATTTCCTTGTCAAATTGCTGCTTCCAAAGTGTAACACCTCGCACTTTTCAGCATTAAATTCCATCTGCCATTTTTCTGCCCATTTGGCCATCCCAAAGGTGTTACACTTTGGAAGGAGTAATTTGATAAGGAAATATTCAATAAATGGCAGCACACTGGAAAGTCCTGACTTTGGAGGGGGTTCATTTCTATATCTTCCTGTAACTCAAGACTCTCAGCCTCACTGTAACCACCCGACCTATCTTTGTGTCATCTGCAAATTTACTGATCCTACCCCTCACTGATCCTACACCCCACATGGTCATCTAAGTCATTTATATAAATGACAAATACTAGGGGACCCAGCACAGATCCCTGTGGTATGCCAGTGCACGCTGGCTCCCAGTCACTAAAGCAGCTGTCCGTCATCACCCTCTGTTTCCTTCAGCTCAGCTAACTTTGAATCCACTATATCAAGTTCCCCTGTATCCCATGTGCATTTGCTTTTTTATAAGTGTCCCATGTGGGACCTTGTCAAATGCTTTGCTGAAATTCATGTAAACTGCATCAACTGCACTACCCTCATCGACACACTTAGTCACGTGCTCAAAAAATTCTTATCAAATTTGTTAGACTTGACCTCCCTCTGACAAAGCTATGCTGACTATTCCTGATCAAATCTTGCCTCTCCAAGTGGAGATAGATTCTCTCCTTCAGAATTGTCTCCATTAGTTTTCCCACCACTGACATGAGACTTACTGGCCTGTAGTTCCCTGGTTCATCCCTATAGCCTGTTGTACCTTTAAAACCTCTGATCCGTTTGACCAGTTTACTTACTCAGGTGCCCTTATTTGCGAGAATAACTAAGGACAAAACAGGTTCACAGTTTAACGCAATTTTATTCACAATTCTATTACTCAAGAAAATATGACTCAGATTCACAGCTGAGCTTTGGGTTTTAACCGTACTTAGTAAAGAAGGCTGACCAGGCTACCATCACTCGATGTTGATGTCTTCTCTGGGTTCAAAACCAAGGGCCCTTTCTTCTTGCAATGGTTATGCCTGGGCAACTCCCAGGTTATCGCTCAAGATCTGTTCGTTGCTGCTTTCCTATACTGGGAAGCTTGGATTGAGTCATAGGTATACGCCCATCACTGGTCATTGTCCAAGCCAGACCCCAACTGGTTAATGGGAAAGACAGGATACTCCTGTTTATCCACGGTGGTTCAATCAAGACCCATTGTCCTCTGAAATTCCCTTTGTCTGACCAGCCATCAGCTCATTAAGGAGGTACAACAGTCTATTCTTCGTCCTGCTGCAAAGTTGATCACCTGTGTCTGGAAGTTTGTTACATATTCAGAGGCTTGGTGTGAGTAATCAAAGTCCATATCGCTATAACAGGTTTATGCTTTGACTTGAGTGCTTTTGCAGATGGGCAGTATCGATTCCAGCCAGGGTTTCATGAGGCAATTTCTGTTCCTGGCCAATGTGATCTTCTCAGCCTGTTTTCAGTATCTTTCTTAAATAGTGGGACCACATTAGTGATTCTCCTGTTCTGGCACCTCCCCCATGGCCTTACTGCAGTAATTGACTCCTTAACTAATAATACATTGCTCTTTTGCCCCCTCCCCTGACCCTCCTGAAGATTCTGTATCCTGGGATGTTAAGCTGCCAAATCTACCCCTCCCTCAACCATGTCTTCGTGATGATTACTATATCATTCTATGTGTCAACCCTCGCCCTTAACTCATCCGTTTTGCCTGTAATACTCCAGGCATTAAAGTAGAGGCCATTCAGCCTTGTCTCACTCTCCTGAAACTTAAGACCACTGTATTCCCTCTGACTTGATTGCTTTTCTGTGATACACTGCGTCCCTATTCTGCTAATAGCTTGTGTCCCCTCCCCCTACCAAATTAGTTTAAACTCCTCCCAACAGCACTAGCAAACCCACTAGCAAGGATATTAGTCCTGCTCTGGTTCAGATGTAGACCGTCCCGCTTGTACAGGTCCCACCTTCCACAGAAGCAGACCCACTGGTCCAGGAATCTAAAACCCTCCCTCCTGCACCAACTCTTAAGCCATGCATTAATCTGTGCTATTCTCCTATTTCTATACTCGCTAGCATGTGGCACTGGGAGTAATCCAGAGATTACAACCCGAAAGGTCCTGCTTTTTAGTCTACTGCCTAGCTCCCTGAATTCCTGATGCAAGACCTCATCCCTCTTTCGAACCTATGTCATTGGTACCAACATGCACCACAACCTCTGTCTTTTCACCCTCCCCCTTGAGAATGCCCTACAGTCGTTCAGTGATATCCCGGACCCTGGACCAGGGAGGCAACACACCATCCTAGAGTCACGTTGACCACCACAATAGCGCCTATCTGTTCCCCTAACAATTGAATCCCCGATCACATTAGCTCTGCCATTCTTCCCCCTCCCCTCTTGTGCAGCAGATCCACGCATGGTGCTATTAAGTTGGTTGCTACACTTTTTCTCTGTACAGTCATTCCCCCCTGCCCCCCAACAGTATCCAAAATGGTATATCTGTTAGAAAGGAGGAAGGCCACAGGCGACTCCTGCCTAACTCTATTCTTCCTGGTGGTCATGCTTGCCCTCTCTGCCTGTTCAATCCTCACCTGCGCTGTGACCACCTCACTGAATGTTCTATCCACGACCTGCTCAGCATCGCAGATGCCAAACAGTGAATCCACCCTCGGCTCCAGTTCTGAAATGTGGTTAGTCAGTAGCTGCAGTTGGACACACTTTCTGCACACATGGCCACCAGGGACAACTGAAGCTTTGATGATCTACCACATGACGAGGCCCTTATTTACTCCCTTTTTACAAAAGATTAGGCAATCAATTAATTTGTTTTTTTTACCTGCCTTTGGTTTAGAGAACCCTCTACTTATGATTTAGTATGTAATTAATTAGATTTAATTAGCCTTACATTGTTTACTTTTAAGTTGAGTGCAGGCTTCACAGTGCCAGGGTCCCAGGTTCGATTCCCGGCTTGGGTCACTGTCTGTGCGGAGCTTGCACGTTCTCCCCATGTCTGCATGGGTTTCCTGCGGCTGCTCCGGTTTCATCCCACAGTCCAAAGGTGTGCAGATTAGGTGGATTGGCCATGATAAATTGCCCTTAGTATTGGGTGGGGTTACTGGGTTATGGGGATAGAGTGGAGGTGTGGGCTTGGGTCGGGTGCTTTTTCCAAGAGCCGGTACAGACTCGATGGGCCGAAGAGTCTCCTTCGCACTGTAAATTCTATGATAATGTAAGCCGACTTGTGACAAAGATTATTATTATTAGATTTCCTACCAGCCAATCAAGTCACCGCTTTCCAGTGATGTCACTTTTTTCGATTTTTTTTTTTTTAAACCTCAGGCCAGTTACTCTGTTTACTCATTGGTGTCTGGAACTCCTCTCTCCCACTCTGTTCCCCGGAGTCACTGGCGTCTGGAACTCCTCTCTCTCACTCTGTTCCCCGGAGTCACCGGCGTCTGGAACTCCTCTCTCCCACTCTGTTCCCCGGAGTCACCGGCGTCTGGAACTCCTCTCTCCCACTCTGTTCCCCGGAGTCACCGGCGTCTGGAACTCCTCTCTCCCACTCTGTTCCCCGGAGTCACCGGCGTCTGGAACTCCTCTCTCCCACTCTGTTCCCCTGAGTCACCGGCGTCTGGAACTCCTCTCTCCCGCTCTGTTCCCCAGAGTCACCGGCGTCCGGAACTCCTCTCTCCCACTCTGTTCCCCGGAGTCACCGGCGTCTGGAACTCCTCTCTCCCGCTCTGTTCCCCGGAGTCACCGGCGTCTGGAACTCCTCTCTCCCTCTCTGTTCCCCGGAGTCACCGGCGTCTGGAACTCCTCTCTCCCACTCTGTTCCCCGGAGTCACCGGCGTCTGGAACTCCTCTCTCCCACTCTGTTCCCCGGAGTCACCGGCGTCTGGAACTCCTCTCTCCCGCTCTGTTCCCCGGAGTCACCGGCATCTGGAACTCCTCTCTCCCACTCTGTTCCCCGGAGTCACCGGCGTCTGGAACTCCTCTCTCCCACTCTGTTCCCCTGAGTCACCGGCGTCTGGAACTCCTCTCTCCCGCTCTGTTCCCCAGAGTCACCGGCGTCCGGAACTCCTCTCTCCCACTCTGTTCCCCGGAGTCACCGGCGTCTGGAACTCCTCTCTCCCGCTCTGTTCCCCGGAGTCACCGGCGTCTGGAACTCCTCTCTCCCTCTCTGTTCCCCGGAGTCACCGGCGTCTGGAACTCCTCTCTCCCACTCTGTTACCCGGAGTCACCGGCGTCTGGAACTCCTCTCTCCCACTCTGTTCCCCGGAGTCACCGGCGTCTGGAGCTCCTCTCTCCCACTCTGTTCCCCGGAGTCACCGCCGTCTGGAACTCCTCTCTCCCGCTCTGTTACCCGGAGTCACCAGCGTCTGGAATTCCTCTCTCCCGCTCTGTTCCCCGGAGTCACCGGCGTCTGGAACTCCTCTCTCCCACTCTGTTCCCCGGAGTCACCGGCGTCTGGAACTCCTCTCTCCCACTCTGTTCCCCGGAGTCACCGGCGTCTGGAATTCCTCTCTCCCGCTCTGTTCCCCGGAGTCACCGGCGTCTGGAACTCCTCTCTCCCGCTCTGTTCCCCGGAGTCACCGGCGTCTGGAACTCCTCTCTCCCACTCTGTTCCCCGGAGTCACCAGCGTCTGGAACTCCTCCCCCCCACTCTGCTCCCCAGAGACTTGCCAGTGAGTCTCTCCTTTGTAGTCTCAGCTGCCAGTTTCACCTAACTCCCTGTTTCCACCCACTCCAAATGCACTCTCACTCAGCCGAAGCAGCACTCATAGTGCAGACTTCTCCGGTGTCTGGCCACCTGGCCTGCCAACACCACCGTGAGGGCAGTTTCCGCGGGGTCCAAGATATCGTCTATAATATAATATCTGTAAGGAATTGGAGAGGGTGTGAGACTGATGATCAGTTATAGCTGCCACCCCGGTATCTCGGATCCTCCAAGTATCCCCCACCCTCGCATTCCCTGCCATCTCTCATCATGTGGAGATGCTGGCGCTGGACTGGGGTGAGCACAGTAAGAAGTCTCACAATACCAGGTTAAAGTCCAACAGGTTTATTTGAAATCACAAGCTTTTGGTGTACTGCTCCTTCATCAGGTGAATTTGAGGCAAGTTCACAAACACAGCATATATTGGCAGAATCACAAGATATTAACAGATTGGAATGTGAAGAATTTGCATTCCCACCATTTGTCACATTCCAATCTGTAATTATCTTGCAATTGTGTCTCTGCCAATATAGGCTATATGCACCCCCCCCCCCCCCCCCCCCCCCGAATAGTGGACAGCAGCCCTGGTGCCTCTGGGATAATTGCCAGATTTCAAAGATGGCTACTCACCTCCTCGGATCCCCACAGCAGTCATTGAGCTAGCTTCAATTTTTTAATAGGTGTACTGAACGGCGTCCGCATGACGGCACGCTCGGGAGGCCATTTGATAGAGGGTTCTACCCATTAATGGGATGGAGATTGGTTCTTAATTGGTGATTATTGGTTTCTCGCCATGCCAAGATGGGATCCGGATCTCGCCAACTGGAGCAGGCTGGTTTGATTGGAAACCGATCGCGACTCACCGTGGTTCCCGATTTCGGCATCTCCCACTATCTAACCAGCCAGCTCTTTTTCACGTCTGGCGCGATGCAGCTCGCAAATTGCGCCCAGACTAGTTTCTGTTGGAAGCAGGGCAGGTGCAGCTCAATAAGAGCTAGGTTAGATGGAGGAGGGGGCTAAACCTGTATTTCTCATGGAATAGATGCTTCTAACTGAGTTATCATCTGTGTTGCAGAAGTTACGGAGTGGTACCACTGGTGTGGCAGCCTTGATTGTTGACGATTCACTGCATGTGGCCTGGCTTGGGGACTCGCAGGTGATGATGGTGCGACAGGGCCAGGTTGTGACCCTTATGGACCCACACAAACCTGAGAATGAAGTGAGTGAACCATCAATTGTAGGTTTTTTTAAAAGAGAAGAGGCAGTTCAGCTAAATCATGACTTCAGACTGTGCAAATGAAACTACAGTTGGCCAGGAATATAAATGTACATCTAGGTTATTAGCAAAGTGAAAATTGGGCAATAATGTGTTCAGCTAGTCAAATGTATGAGCATTATAAAACACCATTAGCAGCATGACATATTTAGCATTCATAATGTAGTTTTTAACTAGATAGGTTAATTTGCAAACTGGTCACAGATATGCTTCACAGCTCCAGGGTCCCAGGTTCGATTCCCGGCTGGGTCACTGTCTGTGCGGAGTCTGCACGTCCTCCCCGTGTGTGCGTGGGTTTCCTCCGGGTGCTCCGGTTTCCTCCCACAGTCCAAAGATGTGCGGGTTAGGTGGATTGGCCATGCTAAATTGCCCGTAGTGTCCTAAAAAAGTAAGGTTAAGGGGGGGGGGTTGTTGGGGGTATAGGGTGGATATGTGGGTTTGAGTAGGGTGATCATGGCTCGGCACAACATCGAGGGCCGAAGGGCCTGTTCTGTGCTGTACTGTTCTATGTTCTATGGTGCTGAAACGCTACTCTAGTGCCATCAGATTCTGATGCAAAAGGTTTGTGCAGCTTGCAGCAATGCCAGAGTCTCACTGGATTCACTAAGTCCAGCAGAAAGGGACTTTTTTTAATTGGGTCTTTCCAATAACTTTTTAAAATGTAATTCTTGGATATAGTTGTCACTGGCATATTCAGTGTTTATTGCCCATCTCAAATTGCCCTAAAATCCAGAAATTTATTTGGTTATTGTTGCTGTGTGTCAAGATCCTGTGGCATCAGTGCAATTCGAAAGCAGCTGTAGCCTTGAATCAGAGAGACTTAGATGTACTCTTACAGGAAAAAGACCTCGCATGGGTATGAAGAAACTCCTTTTTCCCAGGGTTCAGTTTGGCTCTTTACAATTTCTGAAGCGTTTGATAAGTTTTGAGTCTTCTGCATAAAACAATAAATGTTAGTGTTCCCCTATTTGCAAAGTTAAATCTGCTGCATCAGTCTAGGTCTCCAATAATCTGCATAAATTTACTGGTTGGTTGATTTGGTTAGTTGGACCTTGTTCTACATTTTTCTTTCAAGTGATTCTGTAGATGTGCACAGCCTATATAAGACTATAAGACATAGGAGCAGAATTAGGCCATTCGGCCCATCAAGTCTGCTCCACCACTCAATCATGGCTGATATTTTTATCATCCCCATTCTCTTGCCTTCTCCCCATAACCCCTGATCCGCTTATTAATCAAGAACCTATCTATCTCTGTCTGAAAGACACACCGTGATTTGGCCTCCACAGCCTTCTGCGGCAAAGAGTTTCACAGATTCACTACCCTCTGGCTGAAGAAATTCCTCCTCATCTCTGTTTTAAATGATCATCCCTGAGATGGTGTCCTCTGGTTCTAGTTTTTCTGCAAGTGGAAACATCCTCTCCACGTCCACTCTATCCAGGCCTCACAGTATCTATGGTGCAATCAGCAACTATATTGAAACCACATTATTCTGCCCTGAGAATTTTTAAACTGCACTTCATTAACTTTTGCTTTGAATAAATTGTTGGTTATCCGTACCTGAATTATTCTATTTTAGAAAGAGAAAGAGAGGATTGAAGATCTTGGTGGATGTGTTGTATTTCTGGGATGTTGGCGTGTAAATGGAACTCTTGCAGTCTCTAGGGCGATTGGTGAGTATATGCCTGACCTTTCAATGGGGGACATGCTGAATCTAGCAACTAGTCACCTTAGGATATCAAACAGTGAATGGGATACGCAAATGAAATACTGATTGTACTCTAGCTCCATATTCCCATTTTATATTCCAAATCTTTTACAATCTGTAAAAAGAAAACAGAAATCACAACATCCAATAATAAAAAGTTTATATTCATCATCTTTTGGATGATCTCTTTCTTTAATGAGCTTTAACCTTTTGTTCTTCACTAATGCTGGAATGAATTCTTGGGAATATGATAAGAAAGAACATTTATGAGCCGAAATGTTAGCTGTCATAAAATTGCTGAAGGGGCAGCACGGTGGCACAGTGGTTAGCATTGCTGCCTACGGCGCTGAGGACCCGGGTTCGAATCCCGGCCCTGGGTCACTGTCCGTGTGGAGTTTGCGCATTCTCCCCATGTCTGCATGGGTTTCACCCCCACAAACCAAAGATGTGCAAGTTAGGTGGATTGGCCACACTAAATTGCCCCTTAATTGGGAAAAATAATTGGGTACTCTAAAAAAAAATTTTTTTTTAATTGCTGAAGTGAAGTTGAAGATTTGCTGTGTCAAATTATTGCATTTTATTCAAATCCTAACACTAATTTCTAAGCAGAACTAGGTTGCATACTGTCCTTTCATGTCTACGTTCAGATTTTGAATCCTGCTCGCAATGCTGAGGGGAATGCCTCTCACTTCCAACTCTGGGAGACCTGAGTTCCAGGTTTCCCAACTGTGTTTCATGTGCAATAGGATATTTGCGTTTATATAGCACCCTGAGCATCATTAAACATCCCAAGGTGCTTCATAGGAGCATTTGATATGAAGGAACATTAGATATTAAGGAGTTACTTTACGGACAAAGAGCAGGAGTGAGCCATTCAGCCCCTCGAGCCTGCTCTGCCATCTAACAAGATCATGGCTGATGAGATAGTAACCTCAAATCCATATCCCTCCTATTGCTAATAACCTATGACCCCACCCCCCTTGCTTTCAAAGAATCTATTCACCTCCACCTTAAAATAATAAAAGACTGCTCCTATCACCTTTTCAGGAATAGAGTTCTAAAGACTCAATCTCGGAGAGAAAAAATACTCTTCATCTCTGTCTTAAATGGGTGACTCCCTATGTTAAACAGTAACCCTAGTTCTTTTTTTTCCTTAAATTTAGAGTAGGCAATTATTTTTCTTTTCCAATTAAGAGGCAATTTACCGTGGCCAATCCACCTAACCAGCACATCTTTTGGGTTGTGGGGGTGAAACCCACGCAGACATGGGGAGAATGTGCAAACTCCACATGGACAGTGACCCAGGGCCGGGATTCGAATCCGGGTCCTCAGCGCCGCAGTCCCAGTGCTAACCACTGCGCCACATGCCGCCCCAGTAACCTAAGTTCTAGATTCTCCCACAAGAGGAAACCTCCTTTCCACAGCCACCTTAACAAGGTCCCTCAGGACCTTCTATGTTTCAATCAAGTCGCCTCTTCCTCTTCGAAACTTCAGCAGATACAAGACTAACCTGTCCAACCTTTCCCTATAAGGTAACCCAGCCATTCTAGGTATTAGTCTGGTAAACCTTCACTAAACTGTTTCCAATGTATTTACATCTTTCTTTAAATAAGGTGATCAAAATTGTAAACAGTACGCCAAATGTAATCTTACTAGAACCCTGGACAAATTAAGCATAACTGCCTATGTTTGTATTCAATTCCCCTTGTAATAAATTATAATATTCTATTCACTTTTCTTGTTTTTAAAATAATTTTTATTCTAATTTTTCAACAACAAATTTTCTCCCAACAGTTAAAGTAAACAAGGTGTAGAACTAAACAGAAACAGAAATCCCCCAATACAAAGTAATAAATTAATAACTAATAACAATGCAAGAAAAAAAAAATAGCAAACACACCATCGCAAAAACAAACCCCCTTAACAAATCCCGAACGCGCCCCCCCGGGTTGCTGCTGAGACTGACCACTCTCCGCCAGGAAATCGAGAAAAGGTTGCCACCGCCGGAAGAACCCTTGTACCAACCCCCTCAGGGTAAACTTAATCTTTTCCAGCCTGATGAACCCGGCCATGTCATTGATTCAGGGCTCGGAGGCTTCACGTCCCTCCACTGTAAGAGAATCCTATGCCGGGCTACTAGAGACGCAAAGGCCAGTGTACCGGCCTCTCTCGCCTCCTGCACTCCCGGTTCCGATGCTACCCCAAAGACCGCGAGCCCTCAGCCCGGCTCCACCCTGGAACCGACCACCTTGGACAAAGTCCCCGCCACCCTCTTCCAAAACCCCTCCAACGCCAGACATGCCCAGAACATGTGGGTGTGGTTCGCCGGGCCTCCGGAACACCTCCAGGACCTGTCCTCCCCCCCTTCCCCCCCAAAGAACCGGCTCATCCTGACCCCAGTCATGTGTGCCTTATGCAGCACCTTCAGCTGAATAAAGCTGAGCTGTGCGCAAGAAGAGGACGAGTTCACCCTCCCCAGGGCATCCGCCCACGCCCCATCGTCAATCTCTTCCCCTAGTTCCGAGGCCTCCTCCTCTTCCTGTATCATCTGATAAATCGCCGAGATCCTCCCCTCATCGACCCACGTCCCCAAGAGCACCCTATCCTGCACCCCCCCAGGCGGCAGCAGCGGGAACTCCGCCACCTGCCGTTTAACAAACGCCCTAATCTGCATATACCTGAAAGCATTCCCAGAGGGGAGGCCCCACTTCCCCTCCAACTCCTCTAAAGTCACAAACTTCCCATCGAGGAAAAGGTCCCCCATCCGCCTGATGCCTGCCCTATGCCAACTCCCAAACCCACCATCCATTCTCCCCGGTGCAAACCGGCGATTGCCCCGTATCGGGGCCCACACTGAGGCCTTCACTTCCCCCCTGTGCCGCCTCCACTGCCCCCAAATTTTGAGGGACGCCACCACCACCGGACTCGTGGAATATCTTGCCGGGGGAGCGGAAGCGGGGCCGTCACCAATGCCCCCAAACTCGTACCCACACAGGACGCCACCTCCAGCCTCTTCCATGCAGCACCCTCCCCCTCTATCACCCACCTGCTGATCATTGCCACATTCGCAGCCCAGTAATACCCACACAGGTTGGGCAGCGCCAAACCGCCTGCCTCCCTTCTTCGCTCCAGGAATACCCTCCTTACTCTCGGGGCCTTCCGAGCCCACACAAACCCCAGAATACTCTTATTCACCCTTTTGAAAAAAGCCTTCGGAATCAATATGGGGAGGCACTGGAAAAGAAAGAAAAATCTCGGGAGCACCGCCATTTTAACCGACTGGACCCTGCCCGCCAACGAAAGTGGCAGCCTGTGCAGGGCTCCCCAGTTCCTAGCTATCTGGACCCCAAGATATCTAAAGCTCCTCCCCGCCCTCTTCAACGGGAGCTCCCCTATCTCCCTCTCCTGATCCCCCAGGTGCAACACAAACAGCTCACTTTTCCCCACATTGAGCTTGTAGCCCGAAAAGTCCCCAAACTCCCCAAGTATCTTCAACACCTCTAGCATCCCCCCAGCCGGATCTGCGACTTACAACAGTAAATCGTCTGCTTAGAACGACAACCGGTGCTCCTCCCCCCCCCCTCCCGCACAATCCCCCTCCAGTTCTTCGAATCCCTCAGCGCCATGGCCAAGGGCTCAATCGCCAACACGAAGAGCAGGGGAGACAAGGGCACCCCTGCCTTGTCCCCCGGGAAAGCCGGAAGTCCTCTGACCTCCTCCCGTTCGTCACCACACTCGCCACCGGGGAGCTGTACAGCAACCTCACTCAGCTGATGAATCCCTCACCAAACCCAAACCTCCTCAGCACTTCCCACAGGTAACTCCACTCCACCCTGTCAAAAGCTTTCTCCGCATCCATCGATGCTACTATTTCCGCCTTCCCAGCCACCGGCGCCATCATCAGAACATTAAGAAGCCGCCATACGTTGACATTCAGCTGCCTCCCCTTCACAAACCCCGTTTGGTCCTCATGGATAACCATCGGGACCACATCTTTCACCCTTCTGGACAGTACCTTTGCCAACAACTTTGCATCCACATTAAGGAGCGAGATCGGCCTATAGGACCCACACTGGAGGGGTCCTTGTCCCGCTTCAGGATCAAAGAGAGGATTGCCCTGGACATCGTCAGGGGCAGAGCCCCCCCTCCTCGCCTCGTTCAGGGTCCTTACAAGCAGCGGGCCCAGCAGATCTGAAAACTTCTTGTAAAATTCCACCGGGAACCCGTCAGGTCCCGGAGCTTTCCCTGTCTGCATGCTCCCCAGCGCCTCCATCAGCTCCTCCATCTCGATTGGGGCCCCCAGACCCTCCACCCGCTCATCCTCTACTCTTGGGAACTCCAGCCCATCCAGAAAGTAGTCCATTCTGCCTGCCTCCCTAGGGGGCACCGCCTGGTACAGCCCCTCATAAAAGGATCTGAACACCCCATTGATGTCCCTGCCACCCCGCACCAAGTTCCCTCCTGCATCTGTGACTCCCCCTATCTCTCTCTCGCCGCCTCCCGCTTCCCGAGCTGGTGGGCCAGCATCCGACTTGCCTTCTCCCCATACTCATATACCGCCCCCTGCGCCCTCCTCCACTGCGCCTCCGCCTTCCGGGTGGTCAGTATATCGAACTCCGCTTGGAGACTGTGCCGCTTCCTCAAAAGCCCCTCCTCCGGGATATCCGCATACCTTCTATCCACCCTTACCATTTCCTCCACCAGCCTCACCCTCTCGATCCTCACCTCCCTCTCCCTGTACGCCCGAATGGATATAAGCTCCCCTCTAACTACTGCCTTCAGCGCTTCCCAAACCACCCCAACTTGCACCTCCCCGTTGTCATTGGCTTCCAAATACCCCTCTATACCCCGACGGACCTGGCCACACACTTCCTCCTCTGCCAGAAGCCCCACATCTAACCTCCATAGCGGGCGCTGATCCTTCCCCTCCCCCAGCTCCAGGTCCACCAAATGCAGAGCATGGTCGGATATGGCTATCACCGAATATGTATTCACTTTTCTAATTACCTTTTAAGAACAAAAGAGAGATAAGAGGGGTTTAGGTTGGGAATTCCACAGCTTGGAATCGAGGCAGTTGGAGGCAGGGCAGCTAATTTTGGAGCTGTTAAAATGAACAATAGCCAAGAGGCCAAAATTGAAAGAGTGCAGAAATCTCGGAGATTGAGATGGGGTGAGGCCATGGAGGATTTGAAAATTGGATAAGAATTTTAAAAGTGAGGCAAACTGGAGTTGAAAACCAATGTAGTTCAGTGAGCACTAAAGTAATTAGATTTTAGAACCTAGTACAAAGTTAGAATATGACTTTAACTTTACAACGGGTGCGAAGTGAGGGGCCAGCAAGGAGAGCACAAGAATAGTTAAGTGTAGGGGTAGCAAAGGCTTGGCTGGAGTTTCATCAGCAGATGAGTTGAGATAGTGGAAAAGAGAGGTGAAAGTAGGGGGTCTTGGTGATTGGGGGATATTGGGCCATATGCTCATCATGGGGTCAGAAAGGACACCAGGTTTGCAAATGACCTGGTTCAGCCTCAGACAGTGACCGGGAGAGGAATTGAGTTGGTGACACAGTTTGTGGTGGAGACCAAAGATTTTTTTTAAATTTAGAGTACCCAATTATTTGTTTTCCGATTAAGGAGCAATTTAGCATGGCCGATCCACCTAACCTACACATCTTTGGGTTGTGGGGGTGAAACCCACGCAGAAACGGGGAGAATGCGCAAACTCCACACAGACAGTAACCCGGGACTGGTATCGAACCCATGGCCATGAGGCAGCAGGGCTAACCACTGCGCCACCGTGCCGCCCCTTGTGGAGACCAAAAGATTTTGTCTTTTAATACTAAGCTATAGCAAATTCTGCTCGGACATTGGATGCCTGATGAGCAGCAGGACAAATCCGTAATGGTGGGGTTGTCTAGTGCAAGTTCCCATTGCAAAAAAACTCTTATCTGAGCAAAGACACAAGAATGACTAGCATTGGAATAGAAAACTTACACTAATACATTAGGAATCACTGTTGAGCTTGGGGTTATGATGCATTATTGTCAATGCCTCCCTTCTCCATCTGGTTATGCTGTAACTGATCGAGAATGTTTGATGCTGACAGTAGTGAATAATGTGATTTGACTCCTAGTTCTAGCACTGATTTGAAACCATTCAAAATAATTTGATATCGTTTATTATCCAGTTACTGGCATTGTTTTTGTAAATGTTTGTTCAGTTCATATAGTACAAACCAAATGCAAGAATCCTCCTGTCCTTTCTGTCACAAGAATTTGGGTCACATATGGGAGGGTAAAACCCCCTCTTACGTTCCTTACAAATGTCATGCTTCACATTCACATGGGTTCCATACATAGATCATAGATGTTATATCTTCTTTCCGTTTCCCATTCCACATTGAATCCCTACAATGCAAAAGGAGGCCATTGTGCATCACGATGTGTATTTTTATTTGCTGACTCCCTCTTCCGGAACTTGGTGTCTGGGTTCTCATCAGTAGGTTTCAATAACTAATAAGAAAAAAGTTAATCTTTCTGGGTTGACAAAACAATGCCAAAGGTGAATTGGTGTTAATTGACATTCTGCATGTACCAAGTCCTGGCATATTGCCTTTTGTTTGCTGTTATCAAGCTGATTTTTGTTCATTCTTTTAGGGGACATTGACCAAAAGCCTTACATTTCGGGGGATGCAGATAGTGCCTCGTTCCAACTAGATGGCACAGAGGACTACATTGTTTTAGCCTGCGATGGCTTCTTTGATGGAGTCGAAACCTTCCCAGGTTGTGGACATTGTATTAGAACACTTGCAAGAAAACACGGGTAATGGGAGTACAGTTGCAGAGACACTTGTAGCAGCTGCAAAAGAAGGTGGCTCTAGTGACAACATCACTGTGGTGGTGGTCTTTTTACGGGACCCACAGGACATTCTGAAAGTTAGCAACTTGCACGTGGGCATTGAGAGCACTGACCAAAGCAGTGGGTGCCCTCAAGCCAGAGGCTGACTCTGAAACCTCCCCACCACAATTCACCATCTCAACAGTAAATAAAGACAACCAGGCAGGGGTCAGACACGCTGGATCCTGTCCCTAATTGGAGATCCGGGTGACAGTGTTACTTTCAGGGTTTAATGCTTTAATGAGTGATGCCAAAGAACTGGGAAGGGTGGGATTTGATGTTCAAATGCCAGCTCACAGTAAAATGATGACACTGCTTTGGCAAGTTTATGCCTGCATTTGCCAGACCAGTCTACATAAATCCAGTCTCCTGCATAAGCTTTAATGAAAAGAGTGGCAATGATCAGTAACCAAGGGTGCAAAAAGGGTGGCTCAGGAGTTATTAACGTCTATTATGATTGTACACATTTGCTGAAATCCCAAGTTCAAAGGGCCAACTCCGAGAATTAAGTAGCATCAATGGATTTGTATGACATTGCTACATCTTTCTATTTTGAAATGGGGAATAAATATTCCCTAACCTGGGTTCTTTGTTCTGTAGAATGGGCAGTAGTATACAAGGTAGTACTTTGTTTGCCTCAGATATATTCTGTGTCTAGAGGTTGAAAATTTGCCTTCGCATCCTCCCAATTGACAAAATTGTGTTCAAAACTGCAGCTGATCCACAAGCAGTTCTGATGCACACTTTTCTCCTGAACAAAATCTGGTGAGAGTTTCAGGAGCAGGTCATTTCATCTGCCTGAAAACTCTGAAATCGAGCTATTCCGAGCTGACATCAGTTAATCTATGCCAGTCTAATTAGGTGCCGGTTTTGTAGGATATTTTTAATAAGTAAATAAAATAGCCATATTAACTATTGTACGCATTTTAAAGCATTCTAAACTGGCCCAGAAGAAAATTCAATAATCAGAAAAAAAACATAGATGGGACTGAATGGTCAGTGGGTTAGTCCATTGGTAAGCTGCTCCCATGCCACCATGTTAACTAGGTTTATCTGGGTAAAATTGCATGCTTGCATATGCTAATTAATTATTTTCTTAAATATGTCAAGTTTTCAAGCACCTTTGTATACTGATTTGCCTCCAGCAGAAAAAGCAGGCTGACTATTTAGTGCCTTATTCAGTTCCTTGTACGCAGGACAAACTATTTAATGATTTGTCCTGCTTTATCAGCACAGTGTGAGTGCAGGTTAACCGTTTAGTGCCTTATCTCTCTACGCAGCTACAGTACTGTTACATGTACTGCACAGTGTAACATGACTTAATTCCCTTCTCTTATCCAGAGAGAAAAATAAGTGTCAAACAATCACAAAACCTAGCTATAGGTCTTTGATTTGGTGCTGTTTGGAGATTTCATTTTATTGCTTGTGACAAAGAGTTTGGATGGATGAATGTATTGTGGTTTTAGTAACTGGAATTGTTTTGTTTGTTTCAGAAATATTAGGATTTATTTCAGTATTTAATAACTGCTAAGTTAAGTAATGGTAAATTATGGGCGCAATCCTACGGCCATGCAGCGCCCGAAAAGCGGCTCGCTACAGCACAGCGTGACCTATAAAAGTCGGGAGACCCCACTTTATCCGGCTTGCATTCTTCACAAGATCTAATGCGGTCTCACAAGACATTGTGATGTAAATCCCGCCATCACTATTTTAGCAAATCTGCCAGAGGTGCCAGACAGGGATGTTGGGGGAGGGTGGGGTGCGTTG